>NW_022154714.1:0-227309 GCF_001633185.2 Quercus lobata
TTTTTTTTTTTTTAATGTTTGAGACGGTAACACTATTGGTTTTGTGTTGTGTAATCTGGGTGATAGAGTTTTAATAGTATTCATGTGATAGCATTTTAGTAGTTAGAAAATTGAATGATAGAGTTTTAGTAGTATTTGTGCCTGCAGAAATTCAGTTGAATGATGTAATCCGTGCCTGTAGAAATTCAATATGCTAAGGTATTTTTGTAGTTAGAAAATTAAATTATAGAGTTTAAAGTTCAATATTATACTCAAAACATGATACTTCTCCTTTTTTCTTGGTCTCCTCATTTAAGTGAATCCCTCCTTCATCATTAAAATCAATTTAAAATTCCTTCTATTAGCTTTGATTGTACTCTTGGCCATATCATAAAAGACTGTTTTTTTATATAATCTTTTTATGGTAATTATCGTCATTTTTGTTGTAGTTGAATCAAAATAAGATTGTGCTAGATCTGCATAATTAGTAGTTGTCGCATCTTCATCATTATCACAAGTTTAAGATAGAGATTACCCTCATCAATAACTGTTGTGTCTTCTTCATTGCCAAACTTGATCATCTTGACAAACATTTTATTTATCAGATTGTACCACATTTATTTATTTACTTATGGACTCTATTTGATTGTAAGATTTTTATGTCTTTTGAGATAAATTAACTAGCTGGTATGCTAGCCAAACCGCTTGCTTCTTCAGTTTTTTTTAATCTTTTACTTTGCCTCCAACATTATCGTAATTTTTTTTTATTTTTAGAAAGAACACTATCATAATTGGTTGTCTCTTTAATGGCATGTTCTGTCTCTATCATTATATATATATATATATATATATATATATATTGTTTTGTAGGATCCAAGCAAGAAAGAGTTTAAGATGCTTCCTGTGTTATTCTTTCAAATTTTTTACAGCATGAACAACTTGCAGTATTGAAGTAATTACTAAATATTTTATATCAATAGTTATTTGTTAATAGGTGTTTGACGACTTTAGAATATGAAAAGTTTTAGGTTAAATGGGTAACAACTTTTATTTTTTTTTATTTTTTTCTTTGTAAATTACTAATAGTGATTTATCATATTAAATTGCTAGTTTATTTGTATATTAATCAGCTACAATGTTGTAATGTTATTTATTTTTTCTTTCTAATTTGTGAGGTTTAATTCAAATAATTTTGAGTAAGTCCTCTGAAGTCAAATTCAATACCAAAGAAATTTTGTTAGGGACTCTGTAAGGCTAAGGGGAGCTTGAAGATAATATAAGTTTTGGCCTTATATAATATACTTATATTGTGAACTTTAGTTGCTACAAGTAGTATTGTAGTATTTTTAGATATAAAACTCTAAATGTAACACAAACAATCAAGGATAACAACATTCACTAATATTTGTCTTTTAATTTAAATGGTATTTTGCATAATTGCTTTGCATTCATTAGATTTCATTTTCAGTAATTTTTCCGTGCATCGCACGGGTTAGCAATTAGTTATAATAATTTTGCATGACATTCTTAGTGGAATATAGTTTGACTTACATCCAATGTTTTAGTGCATTACACAATAATGAGACAACACACATATTCTAAAATAATCACATACCGATTCTTGTATTCAGTGCTGCACTGTATGGAAGCCTTACCCTAATGAGAAACGGATTTAAAAAATACAAAGTCTTTTTTTTCTCCCTTTTTTGAAGATACAAAATCAACTTGATCGATACATAGAAATTGAAAATCTTTCTCCCTAGCTCCCTAGATACTTATATGTTTCCAAAGCTGTAAAGTCATGAGAACCTTAGTCCTTTACACTGTGATTACGTCTTGAATTGGACCATGTACTATTTCTATTTGACACTCATTTCACGCGTACAATTTCATGGAGCCGCTATCTTAGACTTAAGAGGGGGTTGATATTCTGCAGCAACTTTTCATTTTCTCTGGAGTCCAATGATTTGTTCTAACGGCGAGATTAGTAGACCTTGACTTAATTAGATAGGGATACTTGGATATTAAATAAGGAAGGAGTGGAGAAGCAAATCTTAGACAATTTGTTGGTTTTGGTTCAATTGTTATTTTAACATTATCCATAAAGAAAATGGATATGCTACAATTTAGCATATATGCCACACCGATTCCACACACACATGCTATGAACACTGTAACAACTAGGGTGCAACAAGTATTACCCTTTGTAAAAACGATAAATAAACTAAGGAATAAAACAAAACCAAACACAATATGGTTATGGATCTAGGTATGAGTTAGAGCAACAAAAGCCAGTTTGTACAATGAGAATTCAGTAAAAGATGAAAGAGCAGTAAAAAGAATCCCAAGTATAGTTTTATATATATATATATATATATGTGTGTGTGTGTGTGTTTTTATATTTTATAGTACAGGTTAATGTATTTTCACCCAAGTTGCAGCTCATATTCCTCAGTCTGTGGTTAGATCTGAAAATGTGGTCCTGAAGAGATCATCAATATTTTTAACGCACACTGGATGTCTATTCAATTTACATGGGACAAAGGTTAAATCTTTGGATGCTATTGGGTGGTGATATATACAGGATATTTCAGTGAAAACCACACACTTTACTCTCCTGCCCTCTGGATATGGTGAACTTCATCAACAACATATACGTGTAGCAATAATAATCCTCATGAACATATATAGCTGTAATATATAAATATATCTTTACCGAGAAATAAACAAAAAAAGAGTTTGTAGAATTTTGGTGCTGGCCATAGCCTGGATTGACTCTTAAATTGAATTGACATTTAAATCAAATATCAGTTTCTTAAGTCACCCATTTTCCCACTTGGTGGAAACCTTGGCTTTTTAGGTGAAAGGAAATATGGAAAAGTGCATATAAATTTTCCATCAACCTTGATTTAAATATATCACTATGGACCAGAACTCAGCAAAATATCTGACATATCAGACAAAGAATGAATTTGCCCAAGAAATAGTTAATTGGTCTGCAAGTGCAAGCCATACAATTTAATATTTTCAGGAACTCTTAACACCAAGTTTCCTCACACATCTCTTTCTCTCTCTTTAGGTGGCCTACACTATATTCAGTAATTCAAACAGGCAAGTATCTGGCACTGGATTCACTCCAAATGCAGCTATAGACTAACTGGCTAACTTCCAAAAGTACCCAAAAAAAAATTCATTAGAAAAGCAAACAAAATACCAATTTCCCAAGGCATGTACTCTATCAGGAGCCAAAAGCAACCATCTGATTTTACAGCCACAAGCTTATAAGTTTCATGGACTTTAAAACTTTAAACTATAAATAAAGAAATGTTGAATCTAAATATATATAGAAAAGGCCACGTCTCTTCTTTTTTCTGTCTGACTGGCTTGGCCCTAAATGGCTGATGAAAGCCTCTCAAAAGAAAAAAGAAAATGGCTGATGAAATCAATTTCCCATCCATCATCAGAAGGCACGCGAGGGCCTTACCATTTGGGCCCCACAATATCAATTTTTTCTTTTGGAAAGTGGGGCCAGAAGATCAATGACCTTGAATTGAAGCCCATCTTTATAAAAAAAAATTTGTCCAATCTTGACTATTGGGTGCATGCTTCCTTTTGTTGGTGAGCAAATGCAAAGTGCAAAAAAGAAAGAGGATCAATCAAACATCAAAGACCTAATTAAGATGGTAATGCAATTGGGTTTTTGACACATGGCATATGATGGTGTGTGAGAATTTTGTATTGTAATGTAATGTAGGGTCTTAGGATATAGGTGTTGGACCAATATTGTAGGGGTTTGTACCATACATAAGGACTAAATAGTATGGTCCCTTTGAGGTGGTCATCACATCACACCCCATTTTCTTAAGGATGGGCAAAGATGGCCCTTTAGTTTGTAAAAGGGACTCAATTGACTTGCCCTTCACAGCAATGTTATTGCCGCATGCGTTACAGGACATTTTATTTTTTGGGGTAAGGCCAAAAAGGAAAAGAAAAGAAGAGGGGAGGGGGGGTGGTTGCTTTGTCTAATGTCTAAAGCATGCGTTCTAGGATGGTATATAACTCATCCCGTCGAACTTTTTGTGTTTTACACTTTTACTTTATCTTTTATTGATCACAATTTAATATAAAAAAAGCAATCAATTATATGGCAAATTATGATTAATAGAGTATAAAGATAGACACAAAAAGTGAAACGAATAATTTATATTCTTAAACCTTGTGCAATATTCGAAGTTAATTAGGCCTTCTCTCTCCCTCTCTGTACCAGCTCGAATCCCATTAATACCTGGCCTTTTGTGTGGCTTTAAGCGTGTCATGACTCATGATAAGACAACCATCAAGCCTACAAGAAAGGCCATTTCTCATCTGTTTGGTATATGTAGCTTATATAGGAGAGGTGAAAATACCAAACTAACAGACTACCTAATTTCATTTTAGAACAATACCAAACTAATTAATGTGTCCATTGATAAATATAACCCTATTACATTTTTTTAGGACAATTTGCATGATAGTAATCTAAAACCAATCACAATTCTGTTTGTTTTAACTTAAATAACCCTATTATGTACAATTTTTTTAAAACCTCTTTCTTTTTTTTTTTTTTGTGGATAAAACTATATTTTTACAAATCATTAAAAAAAAACATTCATAAACATAAAATCTTCCATACACACTTGAATCATTAGTTTTGTGAGGTACTATTCTCACACTAGAGGCATTGATGTTGTTAAAGTCATCACCAATATAGAGTTCATCATTATCTTTTATTTATTTAGTTATGACGAATTGTTAAATATGTGACATTCTAAAATATATTTTCCACTCTTACAAAGCTAAAAACATTCTTTCGCACTATTTAACTTTTTTTTTTTTTAAACCACAAAAAAGTTTTCATCATAACAAACATTTTAAAAAAAAAAAAAAAAACACGTTTGAAAAAAAGAAGCAGCTTTTTACGAAATATTTTCTCAGATAAGTTCCCACTCCCCTATACAAGTAATATCTTTGCTGGGACTTCAACCCTGTTAGCTGATCATAAAAGTGGTGGGGAAAGGATTAGACAACCCAACTAAAATTAGCCGAGTCCAACAAATGTGACCAAATTATTGGTAGAAACCTGGAGACACAATAATGTTATCATCAATCTACATGAAAAAATCATGCCAAATGCAAAAAATCAGCTAGGAGTTGTACGGATTGAGAATTTAAGATAGAGAGAAATGTCCACATTTTGTTAAAGATAGGAGGTGATGTTTCTTGGTCACAATTTAACTGTGATTTTTTTCCACGAAATAGCACTTTCAAAGTGACTTCAGAGATAAAACAAAACCATCTTCGCCGACATTTTGAATAACTAAACCAACCTGTCTTAATATTGGCCTAACTTTGAAGAGAGAAAAGCAAAGTAAAAATGATGATGATGTGTCTCTTAGTTTGGTCCCAATCTAATTATGAATCAGACAAACCTGCTATTTTCTCAAACATTTTGCATTGAATTTTTTTTTTTTTTTTTGAGAAAAATTTTGCATTGAATAATTGTTTTGAATTTTTCCTCCCCCTATTTCCCTAGTCCTCCTTGGGTAGCTGAAGAGATTTCAAATGTTTAGTAAGAATGTATGATTAATCAATGCAAAGTGGCCCTTTTTTGGAAATTTCAAAGTAAGCTCCAATATGCCACTAATTGACTTTTCAATTTTTTCAAACTAGAACAAAATCAATGCTGATATGTTGAGAATAACTTAATTTCTTAGGCAGATACCTCAGGTGCCCTCCCCAAAAGGTAATGTTTAATATGTAGATCAGCAAGAATTTAGGAGGTATATTGATAAGAACATGTAAATAAAACTATAAAGAGAAGAATTTTAAGAGTCTAGGTCTAGCTTCTTGAAAAGGATAACATTTGTTGACCACAGGATTTTTTTTTTTTTTTTTTTTTTTTTTTTTGTGGGAAAAAAAAAAAAAAAGTCTTTTACTCACGTTTTAGTTAAAACCCTATTCTTTGTCCTTTCCTTTTTAGTTCTTAGAATGTGTTCCTCTCTGTTATATTTCAAATAAGGTGATTCATATGATATGTGTAATTCTTTTCTTTTCTTTTTTTGGTTAAAGAAAAATAGGTAGAAAGGGGTGACAAGTGTGACTTTCTTATTTGGGTGTAATTATATTAACACCCCGCCCTTAATTCTAAATATGAGGTGGAAGGTAAGATGGTGGGTTTTAATTGAGGTGTTAATATTCATTTATTTTGGCACAGAATTTGGGCAAAGGTACCATCTCTGGAGACTAAAGACCTACACATATCATTGGATGGGTTGGGCCTCTTAAGGATTTATAAATTACTAGTACTTAGTAGCATGGATACTAGATAAGGTCCAATCCATATAAAAGCCCACCCTCATGTTACTCAAAACGAATCCGAGATAAAACTGGAAAAATCCCCAACAAAAGGAAATGTACCAACTACCAGACTGAAAATTGCATCACTGGCTTGAGAATGATACACTGCATTTTGATTAACTTTTTTTGGTACTAATATTGAAACATCTAGACCTATACATTAATTAGGCTCGCAAGCCAATTGGCCTTCAATTATTAGGAAAACACACTGATCTCAACCTCTAGTGCAAGAAATGGGTCAAGCTCACCCCCATTTTTCCCTTTCAATTTCAGATTATTCATGCGCATGAGAGGTACATAGGAATTTCGGAATAAGATTGGATTTGTAGTATTTAGAATTTTTTTTTTTTTTTGGTTAGTATTTTTATGCACTTGAGGTTTGGATTTTTGTTTTCATTAAGACTTTGGAGATTTTTGGCAATTGAGTTATTGAGGATAGTTTTGGATTTTATTTGATTTAGGGTCCGTTTGGATACAACTTATTTTTGCTGAAACTGAAAACTGAAAATTGAAAATATTGTAACAAATAATTTTTAAATGTGTGAATAATGGCATGGGACTCATTTTTAATATTTTTTTTTTCTGATGAACAGTGCACAAATAGTGCATGAACAGTGTATTATCTCCTAAAAGCTGTTGTGCGTGAATAAAAAAAAAAAGGGAAAACGCAAACGTGAAACGCAACTCAAAACGTGGATCCAAACACTCATGTAATATTCTTTGAGAATAGTTACTACTCTATAAGAAGGCCTTGCACGCTTACAATGTGATAATTTTATAAGTGTACAGTTGTTGTCACGTGCCTAGCTTATTTGTTGGGTTGGGGGTGTGACAAATTTCCTTCTTGCTTCCTAGGAGGGAATTGTGCTTTGATTTCCTTGTTGACCGTTGAAAGATTGGTGTTGATTTGATGATCCTATGAACTAGGGTTTTGTGTCTAGTAGTAATACAGTGTTTGACATTATTTGGGTGGTTGAGAAAGGATTTCTAAGTCTAAACGTTTTGTGAGCTTTCAAACCTATTTAAAATCTACCGAAAACTCATCTCAATTGGTCGAACCTGTCTCTTGATCAGTCAAGGCTTGCAGTTTCTAAATTCTTCTTTCTGCAGTTTGACTGTTTTTGAATCTTAACTTGAATCAACTTGAGCAATATCTAACACTGTTCTAAGACTTAAATATTTTAAACTAGACATGTTTTTGTACTTAGTTTGCCACCATACATAAAATTAAAATCTAAACATTTACTCCTAAATCTTTAGAACCTAATAATATTTTCCTATTTATCCAAGAAAAGTAAAATAAAAAGGCCTATACATTAGTTAGGTTGGTATTGACCTTCAATTATTAGAAAAACACACTGATCTCACCCCATTTTTCACTTTTAGTTTCGGATTATGAGATATAACAAGTTTTTTTTTTTTTTTTGCAAAGGTCATGCGCATGAGAGGTACTTAAGAATTTTGAAATAAGATTGAACTTCTAGTTTTTTTTTTTTTTTTATAGCAATTTTTGCCCTTGAGGTTTGGATTTTTGTTTTCATCAAGACTTTGGAGATTTTTGGCAATTGAGTTATTGAGGTTAGTTTTGAATTTTATTTAATGCAATATTCTTTGAGGATAGTACCACTCTATAAGAAGGCATTGCACGCTTGCAAAGTGATAATTTTATAAGTGTGCAGTCGTTGTCACATGCCTAGCTTATTTGTTAGGTTGGAGGTGTGACAAATTTCCTTCTTGCTTCATAAGAGGGAATTGTGCTTTGATTCTCCTTGTTGACTATTGAAGGATTGGTGTTGAGTTGATGATCCTATGAACTAGGGTTTTGTGTTTACTGTTAAGTAGTAATACTGTGTTAATGTGTTTGCCGTCATTTAGGGTGGACGAGAAAGGATTTCTAAACCTATATAAATGGGGTTCAGAGTTGCTACTCTGAAAATAAGTGTAGATAACACCATGGAAATTGTTCAATAAGATCCTTCATTATTATTTAATATAAGTATTTATTAATTAAAGTAACACAGTGGGGTATGGCTAGCCTAACCATGTATGGGAATCATGTAATAGAAACAATTTTCCCTTTCATTCAAGAAAAATAAAAAAGCTTAGACATTAGCTTCTTAAGCTAAGGCCTTCAATTATTCGAAAAAGAATCTGATCTTGAACTCTAGGACGAGAGATGGGCCAAGTCTTGGTAATACTGTGCGATCCATTTTGCAATGATATTGACTTCTTGTTTTCTCACATCTTTAAGCCATTCTGGGTCTTCTTTAGTAGAGAACCTTAGGTCCACGTGGTGAGCCCCTGTTAGTAAAATCCAATAACAAGCCATCAGGTGAAAAGCACATCAAACAGAGCAGAAGATCTTTTACCATCATGGTGAAAAGCCATCACGGTGAAAACAATCTCTTTTGAAAATAGGTAATATTTTTTTAGCACACGCCTGTTACACATAACTTACACTGTTACACACGCATTACTTTTGTAAAGAAATCGTAAGTCGTGATTCATAATTTGGAAATCATGATTTCAAGTTATAATTTTGGTTCAAAAATGTGTGTATACAATGTGTGTAACAAATACGTTTAAAAGGCATTTCTCTTTAAAATTAAGAGCAAATTATAACAATTTTGTTTTTGAAAGAAGCAAAAAGTAAAGAGTTATTTTATTCTATCTCAACATGCAGGTTCGCAATTGTACATATATGATACAATAACAATAACATATACTTTTATATATTTATGTTTTTTTTTTTTTTATTAATACAAAGGGTTACAAACCTTCTTTTGCAACGATAGCAACTATGCTCTCGGATATATTCTCCAGCACCCTACCAAAACCGCGAAGAGATTTTTCAATTATATAAACATATTTTTTGAACTTTATCAATTTAGCTCAACCAAATCAGAATGAAGAAAGAGAGTGAAAGAATTGAGAGAGATCATACCCTCCTCCACTCCAAGGGTCCCTTAAGCCATTAAAGAAGATAATGTTGCTCCCAAACCTTTTCAAAACCCTCTTGATATCCTGGTTAAAATAGACATAAAATGTTTCAAGCATGAAAAATGATCAATGATGTGACAACATGTGAAATGATATACCCACATGGCCACCAAACTCAGTAGTAATCCAATTCGGTCTTGGCACAGCGTCGTAGGTCAATTTGCAAGAAGTGACTCGGTTATCGTAGTTCCAATAAGACTCTGGTAATATGCTCTCTTTATTGTTTCCACCCATTGGCATTATCATCTCCGTACATGCCTGCACAAAATCTCATAATTAGATTGACTTATTTTGTTATTACGACACATTTTGATTTTTTACGAGTAAAAACTTATCCTTAATCAGAAAAAATTGAAAAAAGATACAACAGAGGAATTAGACTGATCTATCTATTGTAATATCAAATTAAAACGTCATAGTTGATTGGTGTCATAATATTTTGTTCTAATAAAGAAATCATAACGACTACTGAAATGGAATTAACAACTTTGTTAATCCCCTCCAAAAGCTTAATAACTAAGTAAAAAAAAAATATATATATATATATATATATATAGAGAGAGAGAGAGAGAGAGAGAGAGAGAGAGAGAGATTAAAAAGAAGAAAACTCTTAGGATTTAGCTCATTGTGAGAGAGCGGGCTAGTAATGACAAGTTAGTGTACTTGAGCCTAGACCTAGTTTGATCCCAATTATGCAGGAGTATATTTAAAAATAATTACAATTACACATATATATGAGTTCAAATTAAACTTGGCATAAGAATTACAATTTACACATTTTTTAAGTCATGAATTTCTAAAATATGTAATGGTTTCTCACTATATATATATATATATATATATATGATTTATAATCTAATTGATCTAAACTCTTCAGTTTTTGTACTCAATAATTCACTTGTCACAAAAATTAAAAAATTAGATGAGACACATGGCGCAAAATTAAACTCCAATTAAAATTTAATTTAGAATATAATTGAATTTAGACTTTTTGATTTTTGCACCTAATAATTTACTTGACACACAAATTTAAAAGGTAAATGAGATACGTGGCATAAGATTAGATTCCAATTTAGAATTTAATTGGATTTTCTCTTAACTTTGGTTATATATATATATATATATATTAAAAAATAATTAAAACCTATCCTCTTACCCTGATTTTTATGATGCCATGGATTTTATTGTAAACTGCTATATAAAATTTGAATGGAACCCAAATTTGATGAGATAACAAGGAGAAGATTTCTACAGTACTTCCGATTACCGAGTCATGGGGTTTCAACTTTCAAATGGTAAGTAAGCTCTTTTTTTTGTTTTTTTTTGTTTTGAGAATTGTAAATGAGCTCTGTTGGTGAAAGGGGCAGGATTTTGCAAAACTATGATAATATAAACAATTTTAAACGCCAACTTTAAGTTTGAACATCCCAAGAAAAATGGTCAAACAATGTTCCCTCCCCCAATTCATATACACTACTTTGCGTTGGATGCCAATTGCCGACACTGCCTGCCCAGCATTGCGAGAGCTTATTATAAAATTAGTGAAAAAAGACTTGTAGTTCAACGGGTACTTTTCGGGGTTTTCATATAAACAATTAAGGTCCAAATTCTTTTCTTTCACTTGTTGTAATTACTGAATTAAAAGGTAATAATAATAATTGAAAAAAAAAACTAGTGGAAAAAGTAATATTACTCTAGCTGTAGTCTATAGGGTCCAAAGAGATAATGGTAATGACCAGGTATAAATAATGGTAAAGTTCAACTTTTGCATGTGAGGCACATGCTTTTCTTGGATACTCTCACAATTCACATGCTCTCTTTATTAGTAAAGATTTTTTAGATTCACTTACGAAAGTGTTTCCTCTTTAGCGGGTTGTGGATTGAAGATCTTCCTTTTTCAGTGGACGTGGTCGGATTCATCATAGATTGCATCGTAATAGTACTTATTTAAGAGTGAGAAAATTCAAATATCCATTCTTATTATAGTAAGTCATACGACTCATAAGTTATACTCATACCTCTAGATTTAAACAAAAAAAAAAATTTAATTAAAAATTTAGGAAGACAACTTTTTGAAAAGAGGAAAATATTTACCAGTCTGCAAGGGAATATTGTCATTGTGATCACAAATCACAATCTGATTTGAAAGAAAAAAATGTTCTTGAAAATGAAACAGCTGATGTTGCAGTACAGGTATTGGTCTATTTAGCCACAAAAAAAAAAAAATATATATATATATATATATATATTTTATTTGGGCCATTAGTCACATTGATATTTTTCATCTATGACTGTTTGAATATCGCTTATTTTGCTGAAAACTGAAAACACTATAGCAAAATAATTTTTAAATGTGTGAATAGTGTCATGAGACCCATTTTTAATGGAAGTTTTGTTTGAAAAAAAGGTTTGTAGGTCCCGTAAATAGTATACGAGACCCACTAAACAGTGCATAATCACATGAAAATTGACTTCTCAAAAAAAAAAAAAAAAGCCAAAACGCCAAACGCTGGGACGTGGATGTGTATCCAAACAAATACTTAATGGTAGAAACCATTTTGACACAATACCAAAAAGTTATGGACTAAATTGACACATTTGAATAGTGAATGACCAAATCAACACACAATATGTAATTTACCAAAAAAAATCGTGTTCATTCTAACATTATGAGTTTATGACATTATCACAATTTAATGAGTACCATTTTGCTCAAGGATTTTATTCCCCTTAAATGACAGATTTTGCATGTGAGATGCGAGTGTTTGAAACTTGAATTTGATTCTATAGCATTATACATGACAGATTATTATTTTGGTAATTTTATTTTCTATTAGTAATGTTTACTTTATTGAGATATGGCACAAATCAAATATGACAAGGAAAATATATTTCATATTTCAATTAGAAAAGTACTACATCCACAACAATTTTTTCACAACAGATTATAGGTAGTAAATTGTTATTAATTCTAATTTAAATATATAATTGAAATTTTTTTTTTTACCCATCTATAACAACCAATAACAATCTACCACTTAAAATGTGACGTGAAATTATTGCGATAATATTGTGTAGATAGAATTTTTTTTTTTTTTTTTTTTTTCCAATTAGCTATACTTTCAAAGCTTTTTAACTGCAAAAATAAACTGGATTCTATAACATGTGACATCTCATGAATGAGACGTGGATTTCAAAGATATAAACAATATCTGGTCATATGAGAGTTTTTGGGCTTTGAGCTACAGAAATGAATAGTAATCTGTATGAAAAGTAATCTGTAATCCACTTCTAACACTGATATTTTAATAAACATTTACTTATTAAATGATATCTGTAATCTTAAAATATGTAAAGAAATACATAAAAATATAGCATGTATGGTCAAAGAAACTGTTGTGAGGCGGAGTTTTGTAAAAAACTACCATTTCAATTGGTCAAAGAAACTGTTTGGGTTTGGATGAAAAATTAAAATTATTTTATTATTTAGTTTATTTTTATTATTTATGAGATTTATTGTACTTTTTAGTACTATTTATGAACTTTATTATACTATTTTAACTAATTTTTATTTTTATCTATAATATTTTTAGCAATAATTTTTTAATTTTAATAAAATAAGCGGTATTCAAATACATTTTTAAAACTTTGACAAAAATGAAAAGTGAAAACCATTCAATTCATGTTTTTTTTTTTTTTTTTTTTTTTTTCAGTTCAACTATCAATCATTAAAATTATACCAATACTTATTTTTACCACAATGAACGGAAAGATTTTTATTTATTTTTCTTTAATTTTTGTGTGGGTGATTTGTCATATTCTCATAGGCAAATAAAAAATTTATAAAAAATAAAAAATAAAAAATAAAAGTCTTGGCTGTAGCACAGATTTAAGGGTATAATCAGGTGTAGAATCACATACCTGCCATTGCCATCCTCCGAGGTCATGAGGATCAGAATCATCGGCTAGATCAAAGCACGTGGCAGTTCCACTATGGTTATAGTATATGTTAGCTGCACCGTATAACTTCGCGAAAGTATCATTTCCAGTCGTTGGATTATCGATTGCCTTACACATCTGAGCCACTCACACAAGAATAAGTCAAAAAGTACTCAGCCAAAAATAACAGGAACAAGGTGAAAAGTGTGTCAATGTCTATTATACCCCTTAAATTATATAAAACTGAAGATATTAACATGAAAATATATATATATATATATATATATATATATCTATCTATTTTTAGGTCCAGTCAATGAGTGACAGTAAAGCTTTTGTTAATAGATTATTTTAAGAAAATTTTAATACTGCTTTCATTGAAATATAAAAAAATTTTCAAAATAAATCTTTTTTTTTTGTCATAAAAAATTTCTAAAAATATTTTTTAAATAAATATTTTAAGGGCATATGTTAATTTAAATAGAAAAGAAAAGAAATTGAGCTATGTGTTACTTTTTAAGAGTACATATATACCTGTTTCACTGGATAAGCTGGTAAAGGACTTATGAAATTTGAAGCAGTGGGATAATCTGTCATGGCCGTGTAATAGTATGCGGTAGTAAGCCAACCTTCTAAAGAACTTGCACTAATATAGTTCCTATAAGAAGATATTAAAAAAAAAAAATTTAATTAAAAGTCAATTTCTATGAAGATAATATCTTTCAAAGTAAGCTAGAATTGTAACAGTAATGAGTCTTACTTGCATATTTTGAATGATTTACGAAGGGCCTCGAGACCACCGGGTTGATTTGCTTTATTTTCAATTTGATCCCATGAACCTTTGAGCACTTTGTAACAATTCTCGCTTTCACTCTAAATTTTCACATACAACCAAAAAGATAATTTACTCTTCAAATTATTTTACATCATATTTGTCATTATCATGGCTTCAAAAAAAAAAAGTATTTGTAATTATCATTATTCATTAGTAATAAGTTAATTGTACTTCTAGCCAAAAAAAAAAGAGTTTATTGTCCTTACATACACAAATAGTAGATGTGAGGTGGTTTATATAATTCCGGAATGTTTACATTATTATTGTTGTCTTGTTATACAATATGTATACAAAAGGTAATTACTTGGCCTAGAACCTTATCTAGAATCTCATCTTTAATGTCTTTTAGCTGGGTCAAAAATGTAAATATAAAAGAGAGTGGGAAAGAGAGACCCTGAAGTCCTTGGTGACAATGTTGTTGAAGCTATTTGGGGATGTAATATTCTCAAAACTGAGGATGGGTGAAGAAGATGCCAAGGCTCCAATAGTTATATGCGGGTACTTCAATCTAAACCATGCTGCTAGCACTGAAAAGCCAATGAACTCAATTTTAATATCCCCCACTATGTTCCAATAATATATTTTTTTTTTTTTTTTTTTTTTTTTGCATAAACAATTGTATTGGGACAAAAGTTCTACCAAGGAAAAGAAAAAGAAGAGAGCAAAAAACAGAGCAAAAGGACTTGATGATGAGATTTTTACTTAATTGTATTGGGACAAAAGTTCTACCACGGAAAAGAAAAAGAAGAGAACAAAAAACAAAGCAAAAGGACTTGATGATGAGATTGTTACTTACTTCCACCATATGAGCCTCCAAAAACAACAACAGGACAGTCGGTTGCCGATAAATTTTTCTTCAGATCAGTGATAACAGTGGCATAATCTGCCAACGCCTGTGTTGAGCTCAGATATCCAAGTGTACTTGTATTGCTGTAAGCCACATCTTTATGACCCCCAAATGGAATGGATTTACCATAGAACCTATGCTGCAATTTTTATACCATCTCAAACTCACATTATTCATCTTTTAAAGAATATTACACATTTTCACACACTTTTTCATCCACACATATTTCAAAAAACTATAAACAACATTTTCCAAATTCTTCTACCAAACAAAATTAGTTAGAAACAAGATTAGTTAGTATTGTATTCTTTTTCCTCTATTCTATTATATTCAAAATCAAAATCAAAAGCTCGGTAAGTTCTGTAATTGACTTGTTGAATATCAATAATACAAGGGAATTTCGAATAAAAATTCAAGACTTAGTATATAATTAACATATCTCTATTCTCTAATATGAATCAAAGTTACCTCGATGAAAACAAGAAGGGCTTTGAAATGGGGTGCTTTTTCAAACATAAAGCCTGTGTTCTGAGCAAACCATTCAACATCTCCTTCATTTCCCGTGTAGACAAAGATTGGAGCATTGCTATGAGCACCACCCCAGAACGTGTCATTGATGAGATACCTTTGCTGAAAGGTTTGGTAGCTCTTGGGATTGAAATTGAAGTGGTCAAGGATTTGGGTGAAATACTTGGTTTTGTAAAGCTGATTTTTGGTAGAAAGTGCAGCTGAGAGCTGCTCAGGCCGAACGATTGAAGAAGGGAAGCTAGGTGTGATTTTGGCTATTGAAGCTGTAAATGACAACAAAGTGAAGAAGGAAAACCATAGAAACACAAACCCAGTTGCCATTTCTATGTTGTGTAGGAAAAGAGTGACGGATGGATGGTCCTAAATCGAGACTTGAGAGAGGAGATTAGCTAGGAAGAGTGAGAAGTACACGCCTTTGTATAGAGTAATAAGGCAAGAAGGTAAGGGTAGGCGGCCGAATTATAGACAACTTGTATGATAGAACTATTGACTATTTTTATCTGGAAGTGTCTCTTGGAAACGAATCAAACGATAATAGACGTTGGTCCCAGATCTCTTTTGAGAAAAGTATCTCATGGACGGACCCCTACGCTTTTTTTTTTTTTGTTTCACAAGCATAGGAATCCCTATGTAAATTTGAAAATCACACATCGATGACATATTGGCGTCGTGTCATCACTGAGAAATCAAAGTACGTAACTCTCATCTCCACTATAAAATAAAACTTTGGTGATTGACAAAACTAATATACTTCCATCTTGAGATAGAAATCAACTTAATGATGAGTAAGCTAATTGAATTGTATAGTTTAGTGGTGTTGTTTTATTCTTCCAAAATAAGGAGAATCTAGTATTGAGATACCAAACCGACGCAGTGGTTTAAAAGTAAAGAATTGCTATATTCACAATATTTTCCTAACACTTTTACAACAAATTTTAGATGATATGTTGTTACTAATTTAATTTGAACTCACCATAGAAAATATTTTTTTTCCTTAACAACCTGCCATTTAGTATTAATTTGTTATGAAAATACTGTGAGCATATCATTTCTCTATAAATTAAGAATATTGTAATTCATTAGTATTGTTTTGTTTCTTCATTAAGAATATTGTTTCTTCACAATATTTTCCTAACACTTTTACAACAAATTTTAGATGATATGTTGTTACTAATTTAATTTGAACTCACCATAGAAAATATTTTTTTTCCTTAACAACCTGCCATTTAGTATTAATTTGTTATGAAAATACTGTGAGCATATCATTTCTCTATAAATTAAGAATATTGTAATTCATTAGTATTGTTTTGTTTCTTCATAAAAGAAAACCTAGATTCAATTCTTGTTTTCCACATTTTATAAGAGAAAAAAAAATTATTGAATTTAATTGGAAAACTTGAAATACAACACTAGGTTGTTTGTGCAAAGTGGCTCAATGTCATTATTAATTTTTTTGAAGCAATGTCATTATTAATTAGAAACTAGTGAATAACTTGTACATACACGGTACAATAAAAAACAATTACAATTATACACATATATATATGTTCAAATTATAAGAGATCTGGGGTTTAATCCCCGCCTACACCAAAAACTGATTGGTGTCTTGATCTGATGATAAAGAGCTATCATTAGGAGCGGATGCCATAGGTTCAAAACTCTTTAAAAAAAAAAAAAAAAATTATACCTGACGTAAAAATTACACATCTTTTAAGCCATATATATATATATATATATATATGAATTTTACTCTTTTTTTTATGTTTTTTTTGGGATATACATGAGTTTACTTTTTTTTTATTGGACTATTGATGGTTTATTTTATAGACTCTTCGTCTTTCATATAACATTAACTCACCTAAAAAAAAAAGCACTTAGATATGTCACATGACGCAAAATTAGACAATAATTGGAATCCAATTTATAGGGTCCGTTTAAATATAACTTATTTTTGCTGAAACTGAAAACTGAAAACACTGTAGCAAAATAATTTTTAAATGTGTGAATAGTATCGTGGGACCCATTTTTAATATTTTTTTTTAAAATAAAGTGGCTGTGAGTCCCATGAACAGTACTGTTACAGTGCGTGAACAGTGCTGCTACAGTGTATGAACAGTGATAATTGTCTCTAAAAGCTGGAAACGCGTGAAAAAAGAAAAAGAAAAAACAAAACAAAAATCAAAACGCAAACACCAAACCCAACATAATTCCTATTCAAACACTCACATAATCTAATTGGATTGTTTATTAACTTTGACTTTAATTTTATGAGATGAGTTCAAATTACACCTGGTGTAACTTTATAAAAGTTACACCATTTTTAGATCGTAAATTCTCATTAGATGTAACGGTAATAACTTAGTACTTGCTATCTCATTAATGCAGAATTATTGTATGCCAAGTCAACTACTTTTACTGAATTTTCTTACATTTATTGCCCAACATCCCTCAATCACCTTCCCACTACCACGGTACAACCCCTCTAGATAAAGTGCCAGACTTGGCCATTCCATGGAGATCATTAAAAAATAAAAATATTATAGAATTTTCTTTTTGAGTCTCACGAAAATATCTTTGAAACAGGTCTCCTTTCATGAGAGTACTCTTAAGGCTTGAGAATTTCTTGACTAGACCTGTACCATCTTGCAATTCACAACAAGAATTAGAATGCTCTTAAACTTAACTCCGGGTATTTTCAAAACTTGACAATCACTCCAAAAATCCGTCTCTGCACCTTCCTCAAAATCATGGTTTTAAAACTGTACACCTGCACCTTCTCTACACATCTTTAGAGAATATACTCAGATTTACAATTACACCAGATATCAAAAATATCTGATTTGATGGTGATTTTGGATCATCATATCAAAAATTTAAGATATGATTTTGGATCACCAGATATCAAAATTCACCATCTTTGCACCTTCCAAAAATCACGATTTTAAAACTGTATTTATGCCATTTTGTTCATAAGTATTGACAAGAGGGACAAAGTTTTACAACATCACAAATAATTGTACTGGCATAGCACAGCTTGTGTTGAAGAACTGTTTGGCCAACATTCAGGGCACGAAAATATAAGGAATCTTCAAAGGTTCCAAGGGAAAAATCATGAAAAGTTGCGCATTTGTCAGAATTTGTTGAAACTTTTCTATTGATTAATGCAAGTTCTTGCTTTTTGTCTGCATTTACTTGTTTTCCTTCTTTATCTCTTTCTCTCTGTTTTCATTTTTGTTTTCCTACTCACAAACCTCTAATGTAGTGTTCTGCAGTTATTTTTTTATATTTTTTTTTCCTTCTTCTGCCGGCAATCTATCAACAATGGTGGAGGAGAAAGAGATAGAGAGAGAAACGTAGAGAGAGAGAGAGAGAGAGAGAGTCAAATATAATATTTTTTTTTTGAGTTTAGAGATAGGTATAAAATACAATAAATGAGGGATAATTAATGAAATCCTAATCAGAATATTAGCATTAATGAGAGATTTTTTTTTACCGTTGGATCTACTTAAATCCAATGGTTTAAAAAATGTGTAACTTGAACCCACAATTTTTCACATCATCACTATTTTTTTTTCCTTTTATTTTATATTCTTTTTATTTCAGATTCTTTTTCCATGTCAGCATTATTTAAAAACAAAAAACAAAAATTTTGATTTTATATGATAGATATTAGAAGATCATATATAGATACGTATAGTAAGATTAATGCCACTTAGCCGGTTGCCATGAATTAAGAGTCCCATTAGAAATTGGATTTTATTGGAGTGGCGTGGAAGTCTCTAAATCATGTTTGTATGCAATGCAAACTCCTTCACAGTGAAGGAGGTGCCGACTTACTCTCCTATATATGTATAAACCTACGTGTGTTGCCGTAAACTATTCTTTTGTTACAAACACTTCTTTCTCAAGGTACGAAAATTTCTCTTCATAGCTTTCTCTCTTTAGTTTTTGTATTCTTTCTTTAATAGTAATTTGTGTATGGTCTGTGTTTGTGTTTGTTTTTCCTTTAATAGTCCGTGTGAATATATTTCTTGGTACTAATGCTAAATCTTTAAAGATGCCTTCATATTCTATGTTTCCTTTTCGTTTGCTATTTCTTGGCTTATATTATAGATTGTAATGTATATATTTATCAAACAATTTAGTTAATTGGTTTTTACATCCTTAAGCATCACCCATTCATGAATGGAGATTTCGTGCAATATACCACTAGGTTATTGTAGAGTGAAATTCTCTCACAACAATGTCGACATTTTGACTTTTTTGTTTTCCAAATTTTTTTATTCAAGGGTTTAGATTCAAAGTTACAGAAGCAACTTTCAATCCAAACCTTTCAAAAAAATTTCTATTGATGAATTAAAAAGCTGGTGACTTTATTTCATTAAGTCATTTTTTTTTATTCTTAAGTAGAAAGGATAAGATTAAAAAAAATGCAAAACTATTTTATAAGCATGCTAATTACATGGAAACCTAAGCCAATTAGGAGAGAAGTTTAATTAGAATTAGGAGAAGAAGCTAATTCAATTAGAATTAGGAGACATAAGTTACCACATAGAATAGAAACCTAAATTCAATTAAAATTAGTAGAGATAGAAGTTACCAAATAGAATAGAAATCTAATTCAATTGGAATTAGCAGAGATAGCTAAGAACCTTGTATAATATAAAATCTATAATAGTGTTCCGTATTATATGTTAATATATTTATATTTGGTTTTGAAATTTGCTATTATTGTTTTAAAGTGTTCCAGATTCAAAAGATACGTTTTAACCCTCTATTCCAAATGTTAGTTTTATTACTTTTATAGTTTTACTTAAACTAAGTGATATTTGAACGTCGGTGGAATTTTCATAGTGAGGTTGTTTTTGAAATTGTAACTTTTAAATCAATATGTTAGATTATGATACTTTTTCGATTACTAATATTGTTTGGTTACTTAGCATAATAGTTAGAACTTAGAAGCTATATGGGCATGGTTATAAGAATATGTTTTTTCTATTCTCTGCCATGTACAACACTTCAATATATAACATTGGTTAAACATTTTTGGATTGAATATTCACTTTAGGATTTTGATTATAATGAGAAGAATTTTGTGTAACAAGTCGCCTTCTTTGAACTCTACCATTGGGCCCAAATATTGTAAAAAATATTTCTTATAGGACCTTTAATCCTTCCTTAACAATTGTAGTTGCTCTTGCTTGTGCTATAATTTCCGACTTTTTAAATCAAATTGTTTTCTTCTAAAAGCCTGTGTTATTACCCTATCCATTAAATATCATTATCTTTGTTTTCATACTAAAAGTTTGTGTTCTGGTAAATTTATATCTTTGTGGTGGGAAGTTTAATGAAAAGTTTTTAAAATCTCATATCCAATAGCTTTCCCGTGCATTGCACGGGTTAGCGACTAGTATATATATATATATATAAACTAGCGTGTAACCAATGCATACCCATGGGTGCATTTAAAATTAAACACAATTTTTATTATAAAAATATAAATAATAAAAATGTCATGTTTTCAATCAAAAATTTGTTATGGTATAATAGACATTAGCAAAATATCATCAATTCATTATCTTTGAGTAGATTATAACCTTGTCATCTATGAGTAGCTTCTAAGAGCATCCACATTGGTAGAGCTATTTTTTTAGCTATTTGGCACCACAAAAAAACTACTCGATCTATTTTACCTTTTCACTTTATAAAACATCCAATATCAGTGGTTCTATTTTTTTTACCTATTTGTGGGGCCCGGCCCAGAAATAATGGGCTATTCCAAATTCAGGCCCGTCCGAGGAGCGTCCTGTCCAAAGAGAAACCACGTATGAAGCATTACTCAATCCCATAAACGCCAAGGAAACCTGTCCGAGGAGTAACTCCTCCTCGGACATCACGAAGCCCAGACGAGGAACTCTCCCCAGCCACTTCGGTTCGTCCTCCCAACATATAAAATGAATAAAATCCAAAATATCCCATGGAGAGCTACCACCACATTAATTGCGCCCCAACCACCCTCTTGGCCGCATTAATGAGGAAATGACCCCTGAACAGTACCGCCTTGGCCTCTGCAACTCACATGGGGAGAGATGAAGGCGTCTGATGGGACAGCCACTCAAGTATGTGCTTAGATAGTCAACAAGTGTAGGGTTGAGATGAGAGAAGGGAACTATATAATGTAGTGGAGTCCCTTAAAGAAGGGGACGAAAATTTCTGTATGAGGAACTAAAGAAATAAACTTATACGGGAGAGATCCATTTTCATGTCTTTATTTTCTGCAACCATATTGCCCATGCATCAGACTGAATAGACACGCTGAGGCCAAGTTCTTTGACCCATCCTCTACAAATATTTATTGTGGGTTGCGCTTTGGGCCAGGACCTGATCAATCGAATTTGGGCCAGGAAAATCGTGCAACTACAATTGGCGCCGTCTGTGGGAAAGCTTGCGCGTTGGCGCAGGTGGCGGTGGAATCAACTCATTGGCAAGCAGAAATTTCTGGGATCTCCTCCATCTCCGGCGACATATAGTTGTTGCTCCGACGTAAACTTCTGCTAGGGGCTACGCCTCGCAGTGCTAAGGGCGCGGGCGTCTCTAGGGGCTTCCAGCCCCAGGCCAACTGTCCCCGCCTTGGTGTAGGGGCTGGTGGTTGAAAAATAAAACAAATAAAAAGATCGTAAGTTTTGGACAGAACCAAGGCCTTGCATGGTTCTCGGACTCAAGCCTATGGGGAAACCAAGTACATGAAAAGATCATAAGTTTTGGACAGAACCAAGGCCTTGCATGGTCCTCGGACTCAAGCCTATGGGGAAACCAAGTACATGAAAAGATCATAAGTTTTGGACAGAACCAAGGCCTTGCATGGTCCTCGGACTCAAGCCTATGGGGAAACCAAGTACATGAAAAGATCATAAGTTTTGGACAGAACCAAGGCCTTGCATGGTCCTCGACTCAAGAAGCAAAGCAGAACTATGGGGGACTCAAGCCTATGGGGAAACCAAGTACATAAAAAGAAATCTTACAAGTTTTGGACAGAACCAAGGCCTTGCATGGTCCTCGGACTCAAGCCTATGGGGAAACCAAGTACATAAAAAGAAATCACAAGTTTTGGACAGAACCAAGGCCTTGCATGGTCCTCGGACTCAAGCCTATGGGGAAACCAAGTACATAAAAGATCATAAGTTTTGGACAGACCAAGGCCTTGCATGGTCCTCGGACTCAAGCCTATGGGGAAACCAAGTACATTAAAAGATCATAAGTTTTGGACAGAACCAAGGCCTTGCATGGTTCACGGACTCAAGCCTATGGGGAAACCAAGTACATAAAAAAGACCATAAGTTTTAAACAGAACCTAGTCCTGCATGGCTCCACGGACCACAGACTAAGGGAAAATTAATACTTAAGGCAACTATCCATAGTTTTAAACAGAACCCAAGTCCTGCATGGCTCCTCGGACCACAGACTTGGGGGAAATTATTACTAATATAAGTTTTAAACAGAACCTAGTCCTGCATGGCTCCACGGACCACAGACTAAGGGGAAATTAATACTTAAGGCAACTATCCATAGTTTTAAACAGAACCCAAGTCCTGCATGGCTCCTCGGACCACAGACTTGGGGAAATTATTACTAATATAAGTTTTAAACAGAACCTAGTCCTGCATGGCTCCACGGACCACAGACTAAGGGGAAATTAATACTTAAGGCAACTATCCATAGTTTTAAACAGAACCCAAGTCCTGCATGGCTCCTCGGACCACAGACTTGGGGGAAATTATTACTAATATAAGTTTTAAACAGAACCTAGTCCTGCATGGCTCCACGGACCATAGACTAAGGGGAAATTAATACTTAAGACAACTATTCATAGCTCTAAACAGAACCTAAGTCCTGCATGGCTCCTCGAGCCACAGACTTGGGGGAAATTATTGCTTATGGTAGATTGGGAGATCATTACTTAAAGGGAACCATTTTAATACGTGCGCGCAGTCTGGCACCATCGCAACCCTCAGATGCGCAGCCCAAAAACCCATTTTTATCTTGACCGTTTATCTGTATCTACATAGTTGCAAATGTTTAAAGAAGAGCGCTACTGACGTGCATCCATAGTAAGCAAAACGAACATTTTATATTAATATTCCGAGTACATTAGAAGGAGAGGTCCTTACAAAAGAGCGGGAAAATTGGACGACTCTCGGACAAAAAAGGAAAGAGTACAAAGATCAAAAGCCTAGAAGGCTAAGCTTCAGCAGGAGGATCTCCTTTCTGCTCGGGCTGAGGAGGCGGAACCTCGATGGTAGAGTCTGCGACGGGATCATCCGCCATATTGGGCACAAGGACAGCATCAGGCGTCGCCAGATCCTGCTCAGAGGCAGCTTGAACACCATCAGGATGCGCTCGGATCTCTTTAGGATAGAAGATGCTCTCGGGCAGTCTCAGCGCCGAGTCAGCAGGAACTCCTGTAGCGTCGAGGGCACGAGACCATGAGATATCGCAATACTCCCGGCATACCTCGGGGATTTCCTCGGATAGCCTGGCCTCCGTCTCTTCGGCCCCGAGCTGGCGTGCGGCACTCTTCTCAGCCTCTGTGGCTTCTCGGATCAGTTGGGCCTCCTCTTTGGCCCGTCGCAGCTCATCCTCGACCCTTTGCAGAGCGGTTTTGAGATCCTGCACTGCCTGTTTCTCGGTGGCAAGGTTAATCTGGGTCGAGAACAGCTCCTTGCGCTGGTCCTCCGCCTGGGCCTCAGCACTCTTCAAACCAGCCTCTGCAGACTTGCGCCGGTTCTCCGACTCCTTGAACTTGTCCATAAGTTCAGTGTAATCGTGCTGGAGGGACCCCAAGGTTTTCTCCACCTCCGCTCGCGCCTGGTTCTCGACCTCAGCCCGACTACTATTACCACGGCAAAATTCCTCAGCCACGAACACCTGCTGGGTAATCTACAAACGAAACAAGATTGCTGTAATCTAAGGTCAAAGAAATTAATGAAACAGTAAAAGGATTACTTACCATCGCGAGATCCCTTTTAAGGGATAGGAAGATCTCGGGCTGAGAGAACCGCCTATAAGCCTCCATATCCCGAGGAAGGAGTAGGGGCTGCTCTAAGGCCTCGGCCACGTAGCCCGCTCGGCCTCGATTGTACTCTCGGATCGAAGCATTGTAGGGAATGGCCACCCCATCCAGCTCCAATCTGGGGCCCCATACACGCGGGGTAGCACGTACATCCGCAAGAGTCTCCTCGTCTCGACTCTCCGAGGAGTTTCCCCTTCTGCTCCTTGGCGCGCGAGTGGTTTTTTGCTGCTTGGTCGGTTGGGCAACCACCTCGCCCTCCTCAGGAGTGTCGGCCGGCCTTTTCTTCTTTAAGTCCGGATTAACCTTAAGGCCAAGGTCTGAGGTGTCCGTAGGAACCACAGGAGGGAGGGTCTTGCCCTGTGGTGGAGTTGGTGCCTTCGAGGACTGTCCTTTCGGCAACCGGCCTTTCCCTCGGGAGGCCATCAGCTCCTTTAGAGTTTTTCCCTTTTCTGCCATGGGCTCTACCTCCTCGTCCGAAGTATCGTCCGAGCAGAGAACGATGGAAGGAACACCAACTGCAGAATGTCGGTCCCGCTCTCCTTCGGGATCAGAAAATTCCACCAGGGGGGTCTGTTGAACTTCCTCCTCAAAATAAAACTCGTCTATTTCTGCCTCAAGGGAAAGACGAGATGATTCAGCTTCCTCTTCGACCTGAGCGGCAGCACCAGGCTCGTTTGGCGGAGGTAGCTGCTCTGCCAAGTAGGGATCTCTAACACCGGGCAACACAACTGGTGGCAGATCGTGTTCAGCTAGGAGCCCGTCCCTGGACACGTCAATCCGAGCCAACCTCGGACTACCAGCCCTTATGGCGTGACCGATAGCCTGGAAAGAGCTGCTCAGGGGTTGATAGCCCAGAACCAGATGGGCAGCACGCAACTGCCCGTCCTCGGAAACGTAGATCTCCGACCTAAGAAGGTAGTTCAGCGCTGGCACGTTCACAAAGTTTAGTCGAGGGGCGACGTGAATTTTATCTGCAAACAATTAAGGAAAAGGGGATTAGTCCATGAAATCTTCCAGTTATAAAGAAAGCAAAAAGTGTAACCCCTCAATGCTAAATCCTATCCCAAAAGGGACCGATCCTAGAAACGCCGCACCTGGGTTTCCTGCCCGAGTTGGACAATGAATACCGTCGAACCACTCCCCAGAAGCAATAAGGAAATCATTCTTCACTGTCTTATTGGATATTGGGAGACAAGAGATCAACCTAACGTCCTCGCTCCGGGATTTAAGATAATACCCCTCATCCCCGAGGCGGTGACATTCGTACAGATAAGCCACATCGTGCCAAGTAAGGCCTAGATTCATCCGCTCGTTTAAGACATCTACACAGCCTAGTATCTTGAACATATTCGGGGCACACTGGTACGGCGTCAACCTATGGTTGAACAAGTACTCCCTTGTAATCCTACGCATGGGAAGTGTCATCCCTCCCTCTATGAAGGCAATCATGGGGATAACGACTTCTCCCGCACGCCTATCTGTCAATATTCCTTCAAGAGGACAGTACCGCAGCCCAACCCCCGGGGGAATGTGATATTTAGCCCTAAAGGCTTCCATAGCGGCGGGGGTGTTAACTAATTTCTCAAATCTACCCATCTGGACTGAACCGAGGAACAAAAGTAAAGACTCAGAAAAAAAAAAGTAGAGTCCGAGGAGGAAATTGAAACAGCAAGATGAACGAAATGTACTGGTACCTTCACAAAACGTTCAATGAGGCGCCTGGGAATCTCTCGTGGACGAAACGCTTCACAAAAACGGCTACGATGGCGTAACGGTCGCAAGTGTTCGTGTATCTCTGGGGTTCGATGGAGTTCTCTGGAAGCCTCTAAGGTTTGTGAAATGCAGATAAAAGAAGAAACTGAACCCCTATGACGTCTTATATAGCCAGGAGGAGAGAGAAAAGATCGCTCCTGCCTAAAAATACGGGAAAAAACGATAGCCGTTCGATCTACGCCACACCGTTGGATGAGGGAACATAACGCCTCCAGAAGTTAATGGCCGCGCCTCGTAAATTGCAGCGCGTCAGAAGTAACGGTCCGCACGCGCGCCACACGCTCTCCTTATTTCCACCCTCTCCCAAAATATCAAAACCCCGTCTTTTCCTCCTCGGAGGGAGATAGAAACCGGAGTTTTGAGGGGCTAATGTGGGGCCCGGCCCAGAAATAATGGGCTATTCCAAATTCAGGCCCGTCCGAGGAGCGTCCTGTCCGAAGAGAAACCACGTATGAAGCATTACTCAATCCCATAAACGCCAAGGAAACCTGTCCGAGGAGTAACTCCTCCTCGGACATCACGAAGCCCAGACGAGGAACTCTCCCCAGCCACTTCGGTTCGTCCTCCCAACATATAAAATGAATAAAATCCAAAATATCCCATGGAGAGCTACCACCACATTAATTGCGCCCCAACCACCCTCTTGGCCGCATTAATGAGGAAATGACCCCTGAACAGTACCGCCTTGGCCTCTGCAACTCACATGGGGAGAGATGAAGGCGTCTGATGGGACAGCCACTCAAGTATGTGCTTAGATAGTCAACAAGTGTAGGGTTAAGATGAGAGAAGGGAACTATATAATGTAGTGGAGTCCCTTAAAGAAGGGGACGAAAATTTCTGTATGAGGAACTAAAGAAATAAACTTATACGGGAGAGATCCATTTTCATGTCTTTATTTTCTGCAACCATATTGCCCATGCATCAGACTAAATAGATACGCTGAGGCCAAGTTCTTTGACCCATCCTCTACAAATATTTATTGTGGGTTGCGCTTTGGGCCAGGACCTGATCAATCGAATTTAGGCCAGGAAAATCGTGCAACTACACTATTCATTTAAATATTATTTCTTTGTTAATTTTTTTATTATTTCTTTCCCACCTCACTTTATTTGTCTCTCCCTCTCTCATCTAAAGATTTTGAAGAACAAGTAACAAACCCAAAACCCCAACCACCTCCACTGCCACCCACAACCCACAACCACCTCCACTACCCACAGGCCACCATTACCACAACCCAAATCCACCAAATTTGCAACAAAATCATCTCAAAACCCAACCAAAATCACACATAAAAGCAACCAAAATTCAACAAACCCACAAATCCTCCAACAAAAAAATTCACTGAGACAATTGAAAGAGAGATTTAAAAAATCATCACCCCCACACCCCTCCACCACCACCACCAGGGACACCAAGACCACCACATAACATCCAGAACTAAACCCACCACATCAACACCACAAAATCCATCCCATAACCAAAAAGCACCGCCTAAAATCATTCCAAACCCAGCCACAACACCACCACCATAACCAACAACAACCGCCCACGCCAATGCCAAACCAAACCAGGCTTTAACCCAACCAACCTGACCACCAACACAAACCCACAAACACAAACATAGCTCGATCCTGACCCCGACCACAAACACAAAGCCATAAACACAACCAAATCAACAACCCACTACCACCACCACAAACCCACCTCAACAATCACCACCCATAACTCTAAAAAATAAAATTAAAAAAAAAAAAAAAAAACACCACCACCAACAAGCTTGGGTCAGCGGCAGCTTGGTGGGCAAGGGCTGATGTGTGGTGAGGAGTTGGAGGAAGAAAGAAATAAAAAATGAAGGGGAGAAGAGAAGGGTTGGGTTCAGTGAAGAAGAAAGAAAAAATAGAGAAAAAATGGATGGAGGAAGAAACAAAAAAAAATTGAAAGGGGGGAGAAGTGCTGGGTTTGGGTTCGGTGAAGAAGAAAGAAGGAATTTGAAGAAGTAATAGAAAAGTGAGAAAGAGAGAGAAAAGATTAATTTAATAAAAGAAGAGAGAGAAACAAATTAAAATATAATTTTTTTTTTTTGCCTTTGAGCTACAGTGCACAACCATCTTTAGTTGTGCACTGTAGTTGAGAAGCCAAATCTTTTGGCTATAGCTCCACCATTGTATTTGTAGCCCTATTTTTGTGATTGGTGGTGTTAAAAATAACAATATGGTTTTTTAGTATCACCAATATTAATGCTCTAACCCCAATAAAATCCTAAAACAATTACATTGATACAACTCAAATTTGATATGATTTTTGGCACTAGGATTTGCAAGCACAATTATTTTGATACAATAAAATTTCCTCATTTCGATGATCCAATTCAACTCCTAGGGTTGGGTAGTTGATTTATTGGGATCTAGAGCTAGCAAGGTTTAGATTAGGTTGGAGATTTTTCAACCAAAAGAGATAAAATTTGGTTGAAAAAGATTTCACATCTAACCCATGCACACCCTTACGACTAAAAATGTCATATTCAAACCTATTTTCTCCTAAAAGAGACAAAGCAATGATTACTCTAACGATCTTACCACTAAATTGTATCAATTTGATTGCTAGTATGATTACTCTAACCTATATTCTCTCTCTCTCTCTCTCTCTCTCTCTCTCTCTCTCTCTCTCTCTCTCTCTCTCTCTCTCTCTCTCTCTCTCAATTTACTTGCATTGTGGTATATTATTAAAACATGGAATACTTTGCAGTTTATTTTGGGACAATTACCTCTCTTGTGGTTTGCTTTCTAGGACATTTTTACTAATTTTAAATAAATTTAATGATGTTACAAGTGCCAACATATCACATATAGAGAAAGAATTGAAGAAAAAAAAAATCATTTTACTCCCACATTTTTGGTGGTCTCTTTGATTTTTTTCCTTCAATCGTTATTTGGGTTTGTGTATGTTTACTATGAATAAGATTTAAGGTAGATTAAAAAAAAAAAAAATTCAATGGGTGTTGTTAACACTTGTGAAATCATTAAATTCTATTAAAGTTAGCAAAAATGTATCATAAAGCAAACCATTATGGGATAAGAGCATTCACATCCCATATCTTCGAACTATTCTATTCTACTATCTCAAAAACAACTTTAACTATTATACCATTCCATTTTACAATACTCCCAACATCCCAACTTTTATTTTACAATACAATACATTAAATTAATATAAGTTATACAATAAAATAATAAACAAATTATCTATTACTCCTCTCTCTTTCATTCCTATCCATGCCTCTATGTCTCTCTCTCTCTCAACAACCAAACAACCCAATCACCACCATGCCCACCATGCCATCATTACCCATTGCCCACCAAAATCCCATCAGAACCAAAAATCCAAATTAAGAAAAGAAAAAAAAAGAAAAAGAAAAACCCAGCAAATACCCACCAAACCCATTAAAAAAAACCAAACAACCCAGTCACCACCACCACGCCTCCACCATGCCTACCACGCCACCACTGCCCCATTGCCCACCAAAATTCCATCGGAACAAAAACCCTTATTAAAAAAAAAAAAAAAAAAAAAAAACTCAAATCAACCTTGATCAAAACCCAGATAGTTGTTGAACAAAACCTCAACCAAAATCCCACCGGAAAACACACACATAGTTGTTGAGCAAAATCCAAATCAACCCTGATCAAAACACAACACACAAAACCCAAATATTAAAAAAACACACTTGTTGAGCAAAATCCAGATCAACACTGATCAAAACACACAAAACACAACACAAATCACACCACTGCCGCTAGATCAACACCGCCACGGCTGCTGCTAGATCAATGTTTCCTCCATCAAACAACAACGCACAAAACCCAGCCCATCTTCAGTGAGCTTGAGCAACCCATCATTAGCGAGAATCACAGCCCATCATCAGTGAGCTTGAGCAGCCCATGCCAAAATATGCCCACCGTGATAGAGAGATGTGATAAGAGAGAGAGGCTGTTGTGGAGAAGGAGAGAGGAGATGAAAAACACAGAAAATAAAGAGAGAGAAAAAGTCAAATTCATTTATGGGTGAACAAAAAACTATTATTTTGTTTTACAATTGTGCTATAGTACCGTCACAAATTTGTGACGGTACTGTAGCACAATTGTAAATTTTTTTAGAATACAAGATCGGATAATGGGACCTTTTTGTGTCTTGATGGTAAAATATATCTATATTTGGCATTTACCAGGCCGGGTGTGAATGCTCTAAACGTCTTATTATGATATCATAGGTATAATATATTCTGTTTTGTTTTATTTATATGACACTCTAAAAATCATGAAGTAAAATTATAAATTCCTTCTTCCTTAAAAAATACACGAAGAGTGTGTATGACATTAACTTTAAGTTTTAGCTTTTAACTTTTATATATAAAACCTCACTTTTTTCCATTTTTAATTATATTTTTAATTTTTTTCAAAGTACATACTTTAGCATATTTTTAATAAAAAACTAAATAAGATATTCTCAAATAAACATGAAGTAAGATCACGAGTTTAAACCTCTTTCATATGCACATACACAAACAAATCCACGTTAAGCACCCCGATTTCAAAGGCTAAAAATTTTGAGGCGAGAAATCTATCACGTAGGTCGAAGAAACAAGTGATGCGAGGATGTACAAGAGGCAACCTTTATACAAAGTAACAGTGATGTATCAAGAGAGGGACTGTGTGTTGGTGATGGGTGGTGACATGGCATATTACCATTGGCGATTGACTATTCCTTTCCTGAGTCTAACAGGACAGATGTTGATCCCTGAGATTGGCGCTTGTTTGGATGGGGACATCCTGGCTCTTCCTCGCCTTTTGTCTTTGGAGTTTGGATGACTTGACTATGAACCTATGGTCCCATCTTATTATTATCAACTTGTCTCTAAAAACTAAAAAGCAGTGTTTTCATCACCAGTGGGAATAAAAATGTCACCCTCACCCGCACCCCATCTCCGAGCTTATAAAAATTTCTCTCTATTTTAAGATAAAAACTTTTTGCTTTTTTTTTTAAATTTAGCTAACTACTTGTTCATGTCAGCCATTTCTTCACTTACGAAGCACCAAACTTTTTATTATTATCACAGTTATCAAGACACAAAATCAATAAAATACTGATTTGGAAAATAAACAATATTCCCCATACATAGGAAGCTACTCAAGCAAATCTCCCATTTTAGAGTAGAAATGGGAAGTCTACGTAGGCAGCTTTTAGGGTAATACCTTTTTTTTTTTTGGTTACCTATTCACCCCTTACCTTATTTTAGGTAACTTGCTACCAATGTTCATAATTTATAAACAATATGATTTTTTTATAAAAACAAAGTTTAGATATAAAATTGATTCTAACTTAAATGTTACTATATATTTTGAAAATCTAACTGTTAAATTGTATGTTTTTTACGCTCTCAATATACACGTTAAATTTTGTGTTAATCGGATATTATTTACTATATGATTTACAAGCTTATATTTTATACATAGTTTTAAACTACTAAAACTTGCAATTTAAATGATTTATTAATGATATAGATTTTGATTTTTAATTTTAATTTTTTATAAATTTTGCAAGTATAGAGGATATAAAAAAAAGATGTAATTCAATGGTGGATTTATCAAAATTCATATCCAATAAAAAGATATTGAGTAATGTTGTAGTTTAAAGCTACAACTAATTTTTTAGCTAAATTTTATCCTTCTTATAATTTATATTCAGATGTTATAAATTAATTTGTAGGAAAATTATATCCAAAACTTAATTATTAATTTTACATATTTTTTTTGGTAAACTTAATTTTACATCTTATATAGCTAGAACTATGTAGATCTAGCAATACACACATTGTCATGTCATTTAAAATAACGTTATAATTTGTATACCCTCAAGTTTGTAAAATTTAACCCAAATCATGAAATTAGTCAATTTCAAATGAAAAAATAATCATTTTTCTTAACCCATTTAGATTTTCTTACTAAAACTTAAAATTATTATTTTTAGAAGAAAAATGAAAACTGAAAATTAATTTAAGTATAAAAATCTAATTGAAAATAATTGGTAGTACATTTTCATATTTGTAAAATTTAGTCCTAATCATGAAATGGATCTCCTTCAAATCGAAAGAATCACTTTCCTTAGTCCATCTAGATTTTCTTACCAAAAATTCAAACTAATTCAAGATTTAATTTTAGCTAAAACCTTAGAGAGATGCTACATCTACAATATTTTTACAACAAATCACAGGTGGTTAGTTGTTATTGGTTCAAATTTGAAACTAACACTAAGATTACTTTTTTGCCCCAACAATAACAACTAGTAACAATCTGCCACTTAGAATTTGTTGTAAAAATGTTGTAGATATATAATTTCTCAAAACTTTACCATGTTAGAGTATTAGCATTCGGTGATGTAAAATGCATTTTTATCCATTTTAAATTGGACAAAACTTGACTACAAACCTCATTGTAATAAGTTTGTAGCAAAACTCTGTTTTTTTAGATTTTACTATAGTATCAAATCCACAAAAAGATTCTCACACCCAATAATGCAACATTGTTTAAATTTCTACATTTTGCTATAATAACATATAAAAATAGATGTCCACTCTAATAATGTGCATGTCTTTTTTTATTTTTTTTATAGGATAGAATTTCTATTCTAACCTAATCTAAGTGTATATGTGTGTAAATTCTCTCTTAGAGACTTGAACCCTGACACTTGCCCCCCACACATCACAAGTATTTATACTTATAGAGTGACTATCGCACCAAAGGTGCGCAGTGGTTGTGCATGTTTTAAACACTACTATTATTTAATTTATTTTATCCCACCCTTAATTACTTTAATCTCACAAAACATATAGAAAGAATAAAAAAAAATTAAAAACGGTGGTAAGAGAATATTACGAGATATTATTTAGTAATGCAAAGTGCTTCTTTCTTTTGCATTACCGAATGTAAATGCTCTTACAAGTTTTTTTTTTTTTTTTGGAGAAGCTCTTACAAGTAATTGGTCATACATTTTCATTTTCTTTCTTAATGAACAAAATAACATGAAGTATTAAGCGTGTAAGCAACTCTGTTGCTCATTTCCTTGCTAGACGATCTAAATCAGGTAACGAGTTACAGGTTTGGCTGGACTCTCTCCCTGATGATTTAGCACTCCTTGCTTCAAGGGATGTTCTGTAACTTCCTGTTTTTTTTATTATTTGGCCCCTGGGTCTAGTTTCTTAAAAAAAAAAAAAAAAAAAAAAAAAAAAACATGAAGTAGCGTGTGTATATTCTAAAATGATTTTCTTTAAAAAAAATCATAATTACAAATCCCATATTTTCCTCATTTAACTTACCCTAAGAATCTATTGTAATTATAATAATAATAGCTACGGCAGTGATTTGACTGAACAACTAAAAATTTTTGGTTGGACTTCTCATTCAAGCCTAGCTCCTAAACAAAGCCTAGTTTGAATTCAGGGGGCCATCCCAAATCCACCGAATTTTCGCTATTACTAGTTACTAGTTACTAGTTACTACTACTACTCTTCACATAAAAATTTTCAAAAGCCACGCTGTCGCCGAATCTCTTCCCTCTGAATTAATATCAGACGGTCTCTCAATTCCATTATAACCACAACCACCTCACAAAATTCATCCCCTTTCAACCACTCCTTTATTGACACGTGTCCGCACTCACATGAATCACACCGCTTCTGATTCCTACACCTTTCCTTTTCCTTTACGCACTTTACAATTACGCCCCATGGAAAAGAAAAGAAAAGCTTACAGTCTGCACTGATCGAAAAAATCTTCTAGCAGCAGTAGTGGAATCCATCAGTGCTCTCTCAAACTCAAACTCAAACTCAAACTCAGAAACTCATCTAGGGAAAGAGCTAACATCTTTCTTTCTTTATTTTAAACTGTGCGTTTAGTAGTATGATCTAGAAGTTTCTGATCGAAAGAAAGTGATAATGCCAAGACAAAACAGAGGAGGTGGGGTGGATTTGATACCTGGAAAGATCAGAAAGCGAGGCTGCACGTCGTCGGCGTCTTCGTCTTCGTCGATACTGCAAAACTACAGGTTCAAGAGAGCGATACTTGTTGGGAAGAGAGGCGGATCCACTACGCCCGTGCCTACATGGAGGCTCATGAGCTCGTCTCGATCTCCTGCTTCTGCATTGCGCGGTGCCTTGGACTCGCCCAAACCGAGCGGCCTCAGAACCAAGCATCAGCATCAGAACCAATCGCAGCAGCCGCCGCCGCCGCCCGTCTCGGCGAGGAAGCTGGCGGCGACGCTTTGGGAGATGAATGAGATTCCGTCGCCGAGCCCGAGCGTCAGAGAGAGCTCCGACGAGCGGCGGATGAGAAGGAAGGAAGCGATCAGAGGTAGAGAGAGAATCGCTCGGTCCATGCACTCCGGCTCTCTGCCGCCGCATTTGTCCGATCCGTCTCACAGTCCCGTTTCTGAGGTTCGCGATCTTCTTCTCCTGTAGATTCTTTTGCTTCTTTTTGAAAAATTTTGCTATTAAACGCTGCGTTTTGTAGAGAATGGATCGGTCTGGAACTGGAAGTCGTCGGAGACAAACGCCGTCGATTTCTCAGAGACTTAGGCTCACGGATCACCACAACGGCTTCGATGCTCTCAGCAATGCTAGTTTAATGGAGGTACAATCAAATTTCTTCGGATTACTTTGAAATATTAGCGAATTTATTTATTTTATTTGAACTTTTTTTTGGTGAAGCAGATTGAAACTAGATCTCGAGCTCAAACTCCGAGCGCATGTACATCGACAGTTGGAGTGAAAACGCGTTTGAAGGATGTTAGTAATGCTTTAACCACATCGAAAGAGCTACTCAAGATTATCAATCGAGTTTGGGGCCATGAAGATCGGCCTTCGACTAGTATGTCGCTTATCTCGGCCTTACATGCCGAGTTGGAGAGGGCTAGGTTGCAGGTGAATCAGCTAATCCAGGATCAGAGGTCGGATCAGAGCGAGATAAGTTACTTGATCAAGTGTTTTGCGGAGGAGAAGGCGGCGTGGGAGAGTAAAGAGCAGGAAATTGTGGAGGCCGCGATTGAGTCTGTGGCGGGTGAGCTTGAGATGGAGAGGAAGTTGAGGAGACGGTTGGAGAGCTTGAATAAGAAGCTCGGGAGGGAATTGGCGGAGACGAAGGCGTCTCTTGTTAAGGTTGTGAAGGAATTGGAGAGTGAGAAGAGAGCGAGAGAGATTGTGGAACAAGTATGTGATGAATTAGCTAGGGATGTTGGGGAAGATAATATAGCTCAAGTGGAGGAGGAAGTGAAGAAAACTCGTAAAGAGGTTGAGGAGGAGAGGGAGATGATGCAATTAGCTGATGTTTTGAGAGAGGGGAAAGTTCAAATGAAACTGGCTGAGGCGAAACATCAGGTTGAGGAGAAGAATTCGGCAGTTGATAAGTTGAGAAATCAACTCGAAGCTTTTTTGGGGACTAAAAGAGGGAAAGAGAGAGGAGGGCGGAATTCTGTAAGTCATCATCAAAGGAATGATGATGACATTGCTGCATTGTTAAGTAGAACTCGCTTTAGTTCCTATAATTCAAGTGACGAAAAAGATGAGGATGGAGGAGAAGTAGTGGAAGATGGAGAAGAGTGTGAACAAGTCTCAGCTGAAAGTGATCTTCATTCGATAGAGTTGAATATGGACAACCATAACAAGAGCTATAAGTGGAATCATAATTCCGGATTTGGTCATGATCCAAGAATGGCTCAAATTGAGGAAGAAGAAACCAGAGGAAGGAAGTCTACCTCTGGGAGAGCACCGAGGAGAAGCACTACTTTGCAAAGGAGTATATCTGATGGGGTTGAACTCCATAATTCGGATAGGTTAGATTGGGGGAGATTGTTGGAGATTGAAAAGCAATCTCAGGGAAAAGGGTATGCAGATGAATTGATGCAGGGATATAAATCAGTAAAGGGTCTAAGGGACCAAATGTTGTCTAATTCTGGGATGGTTTCCCCCAGAGTTAGTGCTAGTCCAACACGACAAATGGGGCCGCCTTGGCCTTCCCGTGATCTTGTCAATGCAGCTCAGGAGAGAACAGCTATGGCGCAGGGTGGTTTGAAGTCGAGGCTAGCAGAAACCGGAGGTGTAGGCCACAATGCAAGGAAATCCAGGCGGTGAAAATCACTCTGTTTGTGAACCAATGCTTTTGCTTGCATTCTCCACCGGCACTGGACCTATGACGATGGATGCTGAATGCAGAAGGGACTAGTTTGGAGGAAGCGCTTACTTGCAAAGCCAATCGGAGAAAACTTAACAGATGGTGAAAGGTGTCTTTTTGTTGATTTAAGGTTGCTATCCCTCATAGCAGCTCAAGTTGCAGCAAGCTCAGTTTGCATTAGAATGTTGTCTGTTTGTAGGAATATTTGTGTCTATAGTTTTTCTTTTTGTAGAAAGTTGTACTAATTAAGCGAAGTTTCTCTTAAATACAAATACTTCTAGTATTACTGGGACAGAGTATGCTAGGAGTATTGTGTACTCGCGGCTATTTGTAATATTTCTCGTCCACCTTGAAGGGTATCTATATCTGACTTTTTTGAATTATATGCTAAAGTTTTATTATTTCTGGATGAACATGAACATTGTTATTAGTTTATTATCATACTAGAAAGAGTAAGAGCACTGCCATATCTCATAACCCAAGTAAAACCCAGTATTTATGAATGCCACCTGAGAGATGGATTCACAGCCTTTTCTAGGATACAAGGAACCAGTATTCACAATACCGCTGAAGAGATGTATTTTTGTTTCGCTCCCCTTTGAGGATTGAAGGGCATCGAAAATGGACCTTTTTGAATTATGCTTAAACTATATTAGTCTTGGATGAAATGCCTAATGAGCAATGTTATTATACTCTGAAGGAGTTAAAAGCACGACAATATCTGGGGAACCAGTATGAACCAGTATCTTTGAGTAGAACTACTGAGATTTATAGGGGTAAAAAAAAAATCCTTTATTTTTTGAAAGAAACCTACAAAGGTCAAAATCGAAAAAGTTGAAAGCCGGAAAAATATAGGACTAAACATATTCATTAAACTGTGAAAGATAATACATTCCCCGGGCGTACTCTTAAGTTTAAACACCAAAATTGCCCAAGAAGCAATTATACAACATGTTTGATTCTTCAAACGTAATTTGACAAATGGTGACCGCTAGCCAACCTTTGTACATCTTCTAAACATTACAAAAGGTATACAAAAGAGTAAATTAGCTGTTTGGCATGAGGAAGACTAGAAGTTAATTCCAGTAACTCAATTTTTCTACACAACTATGTCACCATCACAGCTCATCAAAAACTTCAGATTTCACTGCAGTTTTGTACTGAATTGGATCGGGTATATCTGAAATCTGATTGACACAGTTTTGTCCAATATTATGCCCAATTCCACTAAAATCTAGCTTTGCTCGAACAATCTCTCCAAGATCTGGAACATCAAGTGTGAAAGGATTTTATCAGATTTGAGAGATAGGTTTGGTCAATCTATCCTCAAGGAAAAAATGCATATACTTTTCAGATTTGGCCGTACCAAAAATGGCCGTTCCCAAACATGTAAAAGTCAGAAGTATAAATTCTTACCTAGATCAGCTGAGATGAGGGATTCCCCTTGGTAATTAGGTCCTGCCAGAATGGTCCCAGATGGTGATATAATAACACTACCTCCAGCACATATGATTGTATCCATGGATGTATTCCCATTTGAATCTCCAGAAAAACATTCTGGTGACTGCAGATAGTCTTTCCTTCTGCAGAATTGGTTTGCAGATAGAACAAAGCAGCCACCTTCTAGGGCAATATGGGTCATTGATGCTCGCCATATCTCCCTTGCTTCGGCTGTAGGCGCACAATATATTTCAATGCCTACATGTGGTGGCAGGAGGATTAAACAAAAGAGTGAAGAACTATGGTGTGTAAGGAGGCTCTTGAATATAAATTATATAAAGAAAGGGAACACAGAACAACAACCCAGTTTAAACCTTAGAGAAACAACTGACTGAGACAGCCAGTTGTTTCACAGTAGAGAAGGCATTAATAACACTAGGTGTTCTCTTAATAAGTAACTATGGCAAAGCAGCAGATAAAAACGGCAAAAGGTATACCTTTAGAATATAATTGAGTTCTTAGAGAAGGCATTCTATTGTCCCAGCAGATAAGGCCACTTATTTTTCCAATTGGAGTCTCATATATATTCAGTGATGATTTCTCTCCCGACCACCACACTGCACATTCTGATGCCAAAGGCATTACCTTTCGATGTTTTCCAAGATATCGGCCCAAGGAATCAAAAAATAGAATGGCACTAAAGAGTGAGTATCCCACTCTCTCAACTACTCCCATCACCAAGTGAACTTTATATTTACCTGAGATTTTAGCAAGCCTGTCAACCTCAGGACCTGTATAAACAAATTACAGTATAAATATAGCCACAGCAAGAATAGACCTACATTTACTAGTGATTTCTATGAGTTACAAGATAATGTAATAGAGTGAGTAATAGTATAGCTTGAAGCTTGAAATATTGACTAGGCATAAAGTTGTTCAGCCTCTATTAGCAACTGGCAGCACAACTGATTCTTTTTTGGGTAGACAGTAGACACAAACTTAGTTTATGTAAAAAATTTAGATTTAGCATCAATAAATTTTTTTAAGGTAAAAATAATTTTATTGAAACAAGACTACCTCGTGAAAATAGACATGAAATGGCCTTAGTTTTAGCATCAATGCACGTATGTTCCATCTGTTTCCCTTAATTTGGATGCCTTGCAACTCAATCTTTTCTCAATTCAGTTTGTAGTTTCTCACATGATAATCATCAATATGTGGTAAGAGAACTGCAATTGTACTTTGTTCAAAAAAATTATTGCAACGAGGCTTTTAGTGTAGGAACTACACTTGAAGTAGGAGAAAAGCAAAGCTAACATACTCTAAAATCTACCTTCATGAGGTCTCCTCAAGCTTCAAAGAAATGAAAGAGATTATTTATTGATCTAAGTGCACAGGAGTGAGTTTGTGTCACAGAGAGAGAGAGAGAGAGAGACATTGACATATATGGTAGAAAACAAATGAACAAAACAAGATAGATATATAGTGTAACCACTAACCAGGAGGATACTGTGTACTCTAAATTCCACAAATTTCATGGGTTAGCTGCCTGAACACATGCTTAAGCACATTTGTACAGGGCAACTTACTGGCAGCAGTTCAGAAATGTACACTAAGAGTCGCATATCTCATGCAAAAATATATTTGGCATGTAAACTTTGTGCCAAAGGCAACAATTTCATTTTCATAAAAAGGGATTGCACCTGGCACATCAATAGCTGAGGCAAAGTACATTTGGAACTGCTTGTTTTCCCAGGTTAGATGGGTATCTGTTAAACCCTCAAACATCACTGCATGTGGATAACCACCAACAAATGCTTCTGGAAACACAACTATTTGTGAGCCATATGCAGCTGTACCGGCAATCAGTCTCTCTGCCTTATCTGCTCACAAGAACAGGACAATGATTTAATGGTAGCAAGAACAGGAAAATAATGTAACTAAACTTTTTAGCAGATAGACTCCTCAAAAGCACCATTTAGCCATGACTTTTGCCATCTTAAACCGTAATAAAAAATTCAGACAACACATAAAAAGACATAGAACTAGATTTATTTAGATCACACTAGAATGTCACTGTTTCCCTACTTTAATCAAATGAAGGTAAACTAAAGCATAAAAATTGTGTTCAGCGATATGAAAATCATTGTAATCATGAAATACCATTATATTGCCCCCTTGATAGCAAAGCAAATACAAGAAAACCCATGATCAGGACATTAAAAAAAAAAAAAAAAAAATATATATATATATATATATATATACACAGTAAGGCTAGAGACAATCTCCAACTGCTTGTGGACCAGAAAGTGCATTCTTTAACCAAAAACAAGGGCCCATATATCCATTCTTCTAGCCTCATAGCTTGACTATTAATCTAAAGCAAATTCATGCTCTCTCCAATGCAGTGTAAATAATTCAGTAGAAGATGAAAAAAAGAAGAAGAAGCCAATTTCATGACACTATCTAATTTTCATGTATGAATCCCTTAAAACAACCCCAAAAAAGGTTAACAAATCTTCCTATACTTGTTTTTTTTCAATGTTTTCCATATTCATTGTGAGTTAAAATCATCCCAAAAAATTGAAGAACAACACCCAAAGTTACAAATTTTTTTTTTTTTTTTAAATAAATTTTTTTTAAAAGCCATGTGGGAAATGTGATAAAGACAAGAACATTAGGTTGGACCATATACCACATCCGGTGGTGGGACATAAAAAAAGAGCAATCAGAATCTTTCAAATCATTCTCTTTGAAAAAGTTCAGGTCCCACATGATAAAAATTCTAGAAAATCTAAAGATACAGACCAAGATGCTGGTGTATCATAAAAAACCGTAGAAGCCAACATTTTCCCAGCAACCAAACAAGAACAAAACAACAAAACAAAAAAAAAAAACCCAAAAATAAAACAAACCGAAGTGAGTGAGAGAGAGTTACCCAAAGTTGCTGGGGTATCATAGAACACTGTAGAAGCCTGAACCACAGTGGCTCTCACAGTGGGTCTAGGGGAAAGAGTCAAGGCCTTGTGCTCCACCAACCCATCTTCCTCCTTTTTCACAGGCATGTACTTGGACTTGGGTAAAGTTAAACTCGGTGGGACTGAGTTCGACGAGCCCGAGTTACGGCCAGAAAGAACAAGGTCAGGTCGAACCTGACTGAGCAGCCACTGGATGGTCTGGCCATCGGAGCGGTGACCCAACTCCTCAGTCAGTCGGAAGATTCCGGGGCAACAGGTAATGGGTATCCGGACCCGCCTGTGTCGCCCATCTACTTTGGTGTGTCGGTCTTTAGTGCAACGACGACGTTTTAGCTGTTTTTGTTCCTGTTGCTGTTGCTGTTGTTGAATGATAATCTGTGAATCAGGTGCGTTAAGGTTGTCATCCTCAACGTTGCGTTGGGGTTGTAAGACTAGTTGTACCGACTCTTCAAACTCCATAGATTCATTTGCCAATGTTGTTTGAATGCGGAGAAAGTGAGAAGTGAGAAGAGGAGGATTTATGGTACTCTCTACTCACTGTGCGTTTCAGTTTTGAGCTTGTCAGCTTTTATTACTACTTTTTACCTTTTACCACCACTTTTTATTGTTCTTAAAAAAAAAAAAAAAAACTTTTTAGTTTTTACAAAAAAAAAAAAGATTATTATGTATGAGTATGAGTATGACATTGATTTTCCCAGTTCATCAATTTTTTTTTAGTAGAAATATTCCCAAAAACTTTACTATGTATGACATTAAATTATAGGTTAATTAAAAAGACATTTGGAACGAAGTTGGAGGGCAGTAGAATCTAGTTTGGATTCTTTGAATGTAATTTACTTTATGATAGTTATTGATATGTTTTGATAATTATTGTTTCTATATAGCGAATTATATATTTTAGCATTAAGCATTTTCCATGTGCAACAATATATGAAAGGTGTTGATTCTGTTGATCAAAGTGAACCGAATAGTAGATTTAATAGACCGAAAATAGATTGAATGGATTAAGGTGGACCGAAATAAACTGAATGGATTAAAGGGGACTGAATTAAACTAAGATGGACCAAATAGACTGAAATGGATCAAAATAGACAAAAGTGAACCAAAGTAGACCAAATTAGACTAAATGGGACCAAATGGACCGAGTGGATAGAAATGGACTGAATGGACCAAATTGGAGCGAATTGGACTAAGGTGGACCGAAATAGACTGAAGTAGACCGAATAAAACCGAATGGACCCAATAGGACTGAGGTGGTCCGAATAGACAGAAGTGGATCGAAGTGGACCAAATATAATGAATTGGACCGAATTGGACAAAATGGGACTGAAGTGGGCTATTTTAGCCTGAAACGACTTGTAATTTCAACCTTTTTCCTTGAGACTGTTCGAACATGTTGCACACTAGTTTAAAAGGCATCACTTACAAGTTACAAATACAAAATTTGAATTTGGTAAGCCAAATATAGAGCCTGCCAAAGGTATTGTTCATATAAAATTTTTCTACCGAAAAAAGAAAAAGAAAAAGAAAGGTGAACATACGCATGGGATGTTGCTGCAGGCTTGCAGCTAATACTTATGCCTTTGTTTTTTTGGGCTAGCCAGTAGCCAGACCCTACTATAATCTTGGGTGTTGGACAGGTTAGTTCTTTAAAGTTTGAAGAAATAAAATTTCAATATTATTATTTTTCCTCTGTTTATGTTTGATGTAATTTTACCTCATAAGAAAAGGATTGCAATCCTAAGTTTGGAAGTTTAAAAAAGGAAGGGGAGTAGAGTAGAGAGAGGGAGAGTAATTCAATTACCTTATTTGGAAGTTTTTTAAGAAAGGAGGGGAGAAGTTTGGAGGGGTTTCAACCACCTCTAATTCTTCATTTTTAATTCCCCTAAATTGAAGAGATTTGGAAGGAGAGTAGAGTAAATAAATTATTAACTAGATAAATTTCTCAATTTACCCTTTCTAAATTAATAATAGACCAATGTTGCAAGTTCATTTTCAAATAAAGATAAATTTGTCTATTTTAATCATTTCCTCTCCTCTCCATCTTAATTTTTAAAACATCTAAACAAGGAGAAGGGTTAATTACTCCTTTCCCTCTTACTAATTTTAAAAACATCTAAACAAGGTGGAGGGGAACCATTCCCCTCTACTCTCCTTTACTCTCCTCCATCTCTAAACTTCCAAACAGGCCATTAATGTTTAGTTAGGATTTGTGATATAATGATAACCACACATTTATTACTATTATTATTATATTATCATTATCATGCATGTTTGCCTTCGTACATTGATGTGTCCTAGAGTTCTTCATTTGGAGAAGTAGAAACAAACCCATGTTTCTTGGAAGTCTCAACAACATGGTTTTTTAAGTATGAGGTTGCCACAGCAGCATTAAGTGCTGCACCTATTGGAAGAGCCTCTTCATCAATAAAAAAGTAAGGGGAGTGCAATGGCTGATTTGACTTCTGAGTCTCATTTTGTATCCCAATCACAAAAATTGCAGCAGCTGCTTTTTGTGTGAAAAAGCTGAAATCCTCTGCTCCCATGGTCACTGGGAGAAGCTGAACATTGGGTTTCCCAAGTAGGCTCTCACCAACCTTCTTCACATGTTCATACAGTGCTTCATCATTTACCATCACTGGATGAGGCATGTGTCTGCTATCCTCCATGAAGTCCACCATGGCACTGCATCTATGCACATCTGCTTGTGTTTCTATAACCTGTAAGTGGATTATGCATGGTTATCTACTACTTGAGTGGTAATGACAGAAAATTGTAAAGGTCAAATAATGAGTGTTTCACCTCTTTGATCCTTTCCTTAATGTAGGCGAGACCTTCAGTGGTCAAGCTCCTGAAAGTTCCTCCAAACTTCACTGTCTCTGGTATTACATCGTGTCTTTGACCTCCATTTATGAATCCAACAGAAACCACCTATATGATTTAAAAGAATGGATCAAATTTATTGGTTCTCTATTGTTGATAAGAATGTGGTACTACAGGCTATTGTTGTCAATCATTAGAATTTGGTTCAAGACATGAGATCTCCAAGTTTGATTCTAACATATAGGTGGCAATATCAGACAAATTTGATTGATTAAATTAGAATAAATTTATATTTTTTAATTAGGAGACAGAGTGGAGATAAGCTAAGAACTCAGTACCACTTGTTATGTAATGCAATAATTTACTGTTTGTCCCAAAAACTAAACTTCTTAAAAAATTGTGAATTTAATTGTTATTCTACCATTTTGATTATAGATAAAGGGAACCATATAATACCCTGGACTGTAGAGGATCGGTTTCTCGAGATACAATCTGTTGGAGGGCAAGGATTGAGAAGGCTGCTGCGAGAATCGGGTCTTTAGTCTCATGAGGGGCAGCTGCGTGTCCACCTTTCCCTTGAATTGTGACTGAGAAGAGCCCAGCACCAGCAAGAATTGGTCCAGGACTGGAGGCAATGACACCAGTGGAAAATGATGGTAAAACATGTATACTCAAGATGGCATAGATGTCATTTAGAGCAGTATCTTGCAACATATGGTAAGCACTGGCATAACTCTCTTCTCCAGGCTGGAAAACTAGTTTCACAGTTCCCTGATAAACATTGGCTTAATCAATTAGCAACCACGAAAGTAGGGAAAAAAAATTCTTCGTTATTGTTATTGTTGCTTATGATTGCAAGATATTAGAATTACCTTCAATTCATCTCTTTTGCTCTGGAGTAACTTGGCTGCTCCAAGTAGCATTGCTACATGGGAATCATGACCACAGGCATGCATCTTGTCTTTGATCTTGCTCTTGTGGTCCCAGTCTACTAATTCCTTTCAAATGGTAATATGTTGATTTCATGGATAAGACACATAATAGATCAGTTGGTTAAATTAATAGCTGCACATAATGGCATCATCAAATAATTATATGGAAACGTTTAGTATAAGTGCCCCAACAATGGGCTAGCCAGCTCCAATTAACCAAAGCAAGGAGCGAGTTCATATGGTTTTGGTCCTTCATGAATCATGATATCTAGGGGCTTTTGTTCAAAATCCATAATGGGACAAGTGTGTGTCACAGAGAAGGTTAATCAGAGTTGCCACCTCATAACTTCGTAAGACAAAACTCCTCTCTAATCCAAGTCCTGCTAAGTCTAACCAGGAAATGGAGTCAACCCGACCTCTAAACAGTGATCTACCTAAATTTGTGGTCAGTGGTTCCCTAAGCTTCTTAAGCTAAAAATATTCTTCTCCCTTAAAGACATTGCATATGATGCTGTTTGTTTCACTATCGTAGTGAAAGATTAAGAATCCAAGGCAAGTGAATCACTGCTTGGTATGCACGCTTTGCCTTATGGCTTAATGTAAAAGCATCCCCATTATCAATAAAGTAGTGCAAGCTAATCTTATTCTCCCAGTCTTGAATACATGAATACTAAAGTTAAGCCAGTGAATCACAATAATACTTGTTTGACAACTTCAAAACCAAAACTTTTACAACAAAATTGTGCACTCAACAAATGCCAAAAAGTTGCTAACTATGCAATTAGAGTTTTTCCTTCTTTTATTTGTCAGCGTGCAATCAGAGTTTGGTAAATGGCTCATTGCAAGGTTGAGAAACACGCCTAAGGACAGCTACATGTGACATGTGAACAAAAGCAATAACAACCAAGTCTTAGGTGAGTTTTAAATTCTCAACAGGGTAATCAAGATCGATCACAAGTAAAAGCAAGGAGATAGAAAAGAAATGAAAAAAAAGTGAAATGGGAGAGGGAGAGAGAACCTGCAAGGGGAGAGCATCCATGTCAGCTCTAAGAGCAAAAACTGGTTTACCCCCAGACCCAATAGAAGCCACCACTCCAGTCTTGGCAACAGGCCACTTGTATTCCACTCCCATCTTGTCAAGCTCAGTTCTGATGAGCTCACTTGTCCTGTGTTCCTCAAATCCCAGCTCTGGGTACTCATGGATTCTTCTCCTTAACCCTCTCATCCATTCAAAGAACTCGGGCTTTCTCGCCGATTCCAACAACTCCTGACTCAACAACTTTAGCTCCGAACCATAACCAGCCTCCTCCAATGCCCAAGACTGGAACAAGAATGCTGATAGTAACAACCACCTTGACAAATCCATTGTTTGCAATGTTTGTTGAGAAGTATTCGTTGGAAATTTATATAATAACTTTCATTTGCCACTAAAAGAACTCACGTGTGGGTCACATACGAAATTATTGAAGCTCAAATTTGTACTCATGCGTGAGTAAGCACTTCTCTCTCTCTCTTTTTGCTGAGTATTATTCTTAAAAAAAAAGCAGTTTTACTGGGTTGGAACTGTTTTGTCTGCCCTCCTCTGTAAATTACTTGCTAAACTGCTAATCATGTAGATGAGAAATTTGTTTTTGCTTTTGTTTTTTTTTTTTTTGAGAAAAAGTTAACGGTTCATTTGGTTGATGGGGTGGAAAAGTGAAAGAATAGAAAATAGTAAAAGGATGAAAAAGTAGAAGGATAAAAAAGATTTTAATTTGCCTCCTCTTTATTTGATTGGGATTGGAAAAGAGGAGAATGAAAAAAGTGAGTTTGTATAAATTTATGTATATACCCTTGTTAAAAAATGACACCCAAGTAAAACCAAAAAAGTGATAAACAACTAAAAAAAATCAATTACCTAAATTTATTAAAAAAAAAAAAGCATGTCCAGAAAAAAAACATCACATCTAAACCAAAAAAAAAAAAAAAAAAAAAAAAAAGCTAAAAAAAGAAAAGAAAAGAATATGAGCACTGGACAAGCTTGCCCAATTAAAAAAAGAAAGAAGCAGAAGAAAACACAAAAGAAAGCAAAAGAAAAAAGAAAAGAAAAGAAAAGAATATGAGCACTGGACAAGCCTGTCCAATAAAAAAAAAAAGAAAAAAAAAGTGTGAAGAAGAGGGTATTTTTGTCTAAAAATAATGTCTAATTTCTCTCGTAAGTTTTCTCTTCATTTTGAGGAGAAAACTTTTTGGTTAATCCGAGAAGAAAACACGTGAATCCTACCATTTATTTTCCTTCTTTCCCACCCAATCAAATACACTACAAAAAAATTTTTCTTCTCATTTTCTCTTCAAAGTTTTCCATCAACCATATTTCACTTCCAAACAAACACATCCCAAGTGTTGCATGTTAGTTAAGATTAAATGTATGTTTTCTTATTTACGTGTCAATAAGGATGAAAATTCTGAAAGGACAAAAGCTTGAAAATCGTACCATACTAGAGGATATGCTGGAATCTAGAAAGGACAGTGAGGGAAAACGTTTCTTCTGAAAATGATTCATCACAAAGTAACGGTCACTTCCAAACTGAGCTATGCAGTTGCCATCATCAAATATGTCCAAACATGATATCATCTTCAACAAATTGGTGGAGTAGAAAAATCTTCACGCAAGAAATGACTTCCAAGCTGTATACATCCAATGTGATGAACCATGATCTAGTTAACGCAGTGGTCATCACAGTGGGCCTCGGTAAAAAGACCAAAGTTGTGTATATTCAGCGACCCTTAGAAATAGGACATAAGCTCTTAATTGCAGCGTAGACTAGATAGACAATGCCAACACAGACTTGTACTTTCTTCCTAGTTCCCCGAGAAAAACATGCTGCACACCAGTGCCACAGGTACTTTAAGCCAAATATAGAGCCCGCCAGAAGTTTTTTGTTTTTAATACCAATGAAAAGAACAAATATGGTGCCCTGCTCTTTGTAGCAAACCTACGAATACAATGAAGCAATGGGTGCTTATAACAGAGAAGAAAACTCGTGCCAACAATCACGTTGTCCAGGTCACAATCTTACTTACATATCCTCCAAGAAAATTTCTTTATTGTCACCAGTCGGAAAATGATATCTTGCACATTCTTGCCAAGAGGTTACTTCCAAAGCTTGAAGAGGTTACTTCCAAAGTCAAATATGCTTAACTAGGTCATAAGTAGGACAATATTATTCAGGAGGGACATATATTATTATTATGGACAAAACTTAGTTATAGTACTTTAAGTATTGTTTCTTAGGTTACCCTTTTAAAATTTAGCTATGTGGCTACTTACCTAAAAAAATACACTTTCATCTTATGAACATGACATAATTTTAAAAGGAAAACCTAAGGAACAACACCTAACTTTTGCCCTATTATTATTATTATTATTATTATTATTATTGAGAATGGAATTGAATCAAATGGTCCTTTAACTGCCAAAAGCCTTGTACCTATTTCATGAAATACTAGATCTAAAATATACGAATTTTATTGTTGTAAGCAGAAAAACATATTATGGACGATCATAGTACTAATGGAAATAGACAACAGGGTCAATATGAAAACAAATAACAAAGGGCAAAATGAAAATTTTGAAAGTAAAGAAACAAAGTGAAAATAGTCCCAAACTTTATGTGCCAAAAATGTAATTTAGCCTAGAAATTACATAAGCTTCACAAAACACATCAATTTTTCTAGGAGGTTTAGAAAAGCATCCAAACACTTGCTACAATGATGGCACTAACAATATGTTTTCACCCTTATAAAGGAGCTTTGTTTTTGTGCTTGTGAGATGATATCGTCCAAAAGCAAATTCAATCGGACCAATCCTCTCAGAAACAGCCTCAAAAACTATTTTAAGGAAGCATCTTGCTCATGCCATAAATCTGCTACATTCCTCGCGCTCTCAGTGGGTTTTCCTTAATCATTCCTGGCATTCCCATAGCATTCCTATTGCCATGCTTAGCACTTGCACTTTACCATCTAAACATTACGAAATTCAAAAGAAAAATGACTTATCAAAACAATCAAGACACTGTCAAAATTAACCATAGGATCTATGTGTTTAAAAAGCTTGCAAACAGATGGAAAAACCAGTTTAGTTGAGAATGTTTTAAAGTAATGCTTCAATTTTATTTATGTTTTGAATTCAAATATTACGTACAATATTCTGAAGCCATGAACTTATTCAATCACACAAAAGTAGGTGAAGCCCAAAAATTTCCCATTTAGGACCTCCATCCTGCCTCAACTTTGACACTCAAAAGAGTCAAAACCCATAACAATGCAATAAAGTACTTCTTAAGTTGTCCTTTTTCTGTAAGCCGAGAACCTCAGGGATTATGCTAAAACTCAAGCAAGGAGATATGAGATAACAGCTAAGAGAGTTCTTCTATGGTAGCTATGAGTAACATACCCACTATGATTTTAATCTCAGCCTTTTGCTTAAAGCAATGCTTGAGACACAAATTTTCCTAACAATTTTTTCACAACTTGCTAAGATGGTAAGTTGTGATTATCAATTTCATATGGATCCACCTGTAAATAGGGAGCAAACACTAAATTGATATTGATTATACAATGCTATGCATTAGAGATCATTTATAAGAAACCTAGCCTTATCCTAATGTGATCCTAGCTAGTAGGACTATGTACCTTGTCTTGCAAATACAGTATCTAACATCACCATTAACATCACTTTTACTATGTACTAATGATGTAGGACAACCTAGGCTTCCCACCTAGATTAGTCCCACCGTAGACCTTAGGCTTCCCACCTAAGGTGTTTGAATTCACCACCAAACAAACACAATGAAATCTTTGCAAATAATCTCAATAATAATCATAATTTGTGAATACAAAAGAAATCATCTAGAGATTTATATGCAGCTTCTAGAAATCACAAAGATAAGGATAAACTCTCCTAAACAAATCTTAAACAATTTCAAATACTAATCTGATAATCCTAAACAAAGGATAATGATGAACAACTAATCCTAACCAAACTCAAATATCAATCCAAACTAAACAAATAACTCCATAACAATCTGAAATTATCCACGAAAAATTTAAAATGAAATTTTGAAATAACTTTTGGTTATGCTCCTGCATTATATATTCCCCTGGTTTAAGAAAACTCGACCTCAAGTTTTGTGGTGATGACTTTGGTGTGTACTACTTCCTTCAAATTAGAAATCACCCTAGGAAGCATTGAGAGTAGAATAACCTTCAATTCCACGACACCATAGAGCTCCTCTGGAAACACAAAATCAATGTGTTGAACATGCACAATTTTATCTTGAATCATAGTATCAACCTTTTGGACTTCATCAACCTCATGGATCATGAAGGGCTCAGTAGCACGTTCATCAGAATCAACCTCCACATCAAGTGCACCCTCTAAATCTTCTCTCACTTGTTGAAATTTCTCTTCTTGTGTAGACTCTATAATAGGTTCTTCTTGCTGCATGAATGTTGATACATCATCTATTGGCACTTGTACCTCCTTTTCAACATTAGTCTTTCGTGGAACCTGAGCATCCTTTTTCTAAGCAGAAGAGTCTAGCAAAACCTTTATTATTTTTCTTAAGTCTTGAGCTATGGCGATGAGTTCTTGACGGAAGGATGAGGTATTTTCTTTTTGAATACTATCTTTGTGGTGTAGAAAATTCCCCTAAGAGGATTGAGGTTGATGAACATATTTCTCTCTAAGTATTTGTTTCATTTCATTCCAATCAGTTATGGCAGGCTAGCTCCTTCCTTTGCGATGATTCTCGATACTACTATGCCAAAAGTCTCTAGCTCTAATTCTCAATTTCAAGCTGGCAAACCTAACCTTATTGGCATCTGGCAGACATATTTGATCAAAGAATTGATCCATCTCATCTAGCCAATTGATGAGGGTCCATGGATCTGGTCGTCCATCAAATATTGGCGCTTCTAAGACTACCATGAGTCACAGGAATAGATTTTCAACAATTTGAAATGAACATTTAGTGGACATGATTCCCACGGCTAGAGCAATAAGTGTTGGACCTTGATTGGGCTGGTTTAGTGACCTGGTGCTGCCCTGGACATGGGTCACTTGGCTGAAGCAAAAGAGGAGGACTATGGACTCCTCATGTATCTGCTGGAATGTTCTGCTTTTGACTATTTTTTTTTTTAAATGACAATATTCAAGAAAAACTACAACTTAAAACACTAGAGACGGAAAATTAAGCTAAAAGAAACTAAGGCTTCAGAGGAAACTAAACAGGTAACACAGAGAAAAAATATCATGGAGGGCAGCGCTGGATTTGTCGGAGAAGAGGCAGCATGGACTCATTATGGCTGTCATCAGTGCTCAAAGGTGGAGATCGGTGCTTGCGAGTAGCGGCATGGAGAGATTGGTGATGGCTTCTTGTATTTCAGACCTGGCAGTGTGGGTTTTGCAGATCTGAATCTGTGGTTTTGTATGGGTTGGATCGAAAATGGGTTTGGGGTGACTGGTGAGAGAGTTGCTGTGACGGGTTATTGATTTTGTTTTGAAGGGAATAGGGTTCTAAGTTTCAGAGCCTTGCATTGGGAAGAATGGTGGGAGTACAGGTTTTGTGGCTTTTGTGGTGGAATTTGGCTTCTTTGTTTCTGAGCAGAGATGGCTTGATTGGTGGTAATTGCAAAGATCTTGTGAGACATGCTTGGAGTGTTGATGATTGTGGGTTGTACCCCTGGTCGGTGTGGGTTTGGGCTAGTCAGACGTGGTTTTGGGTTGTTGAAAGGGGGTGATCGGGTTGAGCTCTGATACCAAGTTGATGTAGGACAACCTAGGATTCCCACCTAGATTAGTCCCACCGTAGACCTTAGGCTTCCCACCTAAGGTGTTTGGATTCACCAACAAACAAACACAATGCAATCTTTGCAAATAATCTCAATAATAATAATAATAATAATAATAATAATAATCATAGTTTGTGAATACAAAAGAAATCATCCAGAGCTTTATATGCAGCTTTTAGGAATCACAAAAATAAGGATAAACTCTCCTAAACAAATCCTAAACAATTTCAAATACTAATTTGATAATCCTAAACAATTTCAAATACTAATCCGATAATCCTAAACAAAGGATAATGATGAACAACTAATCCTAACCAAACTCAAATATCAATCCAAACTAAACAAATAATTACGTTACAATCTGAAATTATCCACAGAAAATCTAAAATGAAATATTGAAATAACTTTTGGTTATGCTCCTGCATTAACTAATCTAATCGTAACAGTTATTAGCAATTCTGAAAAAACCTATGAAATTTTTTGTGTAACTAGATTTATCGTTTTCTTTATATTCTTCAAGAAATGATGGAGATTAAAACATTTCAAATTATATGGCTATGAGCATAGTACCTTCAAAAGGCACAAAGGTATATTAGAATTGTTCACAGCTAAAATTGCCACCAGAAAGTCAAAAACACAACATGTTATTGTTGAGGCCTCAACTATTTTCATCAAGTAAACCCCAAATTTATTCCATATATAAACTGAACTTTCCCAACATTCTCAACTACAAATGTGTTTGCCTAAAAAACACTACATTTTGGGGTCTCTGGAAATTTGGTTTTTAGTAACAATCAATTTCGTCATGTTATTTTCAACTTGAAAAGCTTGGTGGGTCACCATCAATTTGGTCCTTACATTTGATAGCAGTGAAAACAGTCATGCTATTTTCAACTCCCAGACAACTTAGAGCCAATTAAGTTTAAAATGACATGACCAAATTGTATGTACCAAAATGATATTTTTGCCTAAAAAAAGAGTACAAATGTGTTTTGGCAGGCTATATTAATCAATACTTCACAGTGCAAAAATTGACAGAAATGTTTACCAAGAGCGTGGTGGTTGTTAATAGTAACAAATTAAGCTAGTCGTCGAGAAGCTTCCTGAGGCTCTGTTTGACGAAATCGCTTCGGGCTTTGGCACGAGCTTGTTGGGGTCCTACGTTGGCGTAAGAGAGGTGAATCCCAGCCGCCAAGAGTGAAGCGCCGGTGACGAAGAAGCAGACCGTCACGCCTAGCTGTCTCGGCGTTGGTGGATATGACCACAGCACCATATCTGCACTGTTTTTTGTGAATTCGGAGAACTGTTTGGTTGGTTGAGGAGAGATGGGCTTTTAAAGTCCCAAGTGTTGGAACTGTACGAGGTTTGTGATCATTTGATTTTGGACCTTGGACTGGGCCGTGTTTAGCTCAATGCTAATTGCTAACCTAAATCTCATTACTGTTTTCTTTAGAATTTGAGTTTTTTTTTTTTTTTTTTTTGGGTCTTCTTTCCAAAAAAGAAATTAAAAAAAGAAGTTTTTTTGGTCTTAGGGTTTTTTTTTAGTGTATATTATATATATATATATATAGAGAGAGAGAGAGAGAGAGATGTGTATTCAACTCATTAACTTAATCTGACTTAACTTGATGAATACGATGACTTGGGTTGGTTTTGCGTGGGTTGGGTTGTAAATTTTTTTGAAACTTGGGTTGGATTGGACTTGAGTTGGCAAGTTTTTCAACTTAAATAACTTGACTCAATTCTATATACTAATTTTAAAAATATATGTTTTTGAGAAAGATTTAAAAAATATATGTATTTTAGAATTTATTAGTTTGAATTATTTTGTACTTTGAAACTTAGTTTTGATAAGATTAGAATAGTACGCTCAATTTTTCACATTGTAATCATTTGTTGAATAATGAGGTTAAATAGTTGAATGAAAACTCAAAATTTTTTTATTAGGCTTGACACAATCATTCCAACTTGATGGCACAATTTAACCTAACTCAACCCATTTAGTTTGGCTTTTAAAGCTACCATAGATTGGGTTGGGTTAGGAATTTCTCAACTCAAGAAGATCAGGTTAAGTTGGATTATTCAGTTTGCATAGTTGACCTATACACACCCCTACAATGACCTATTGTTATTACAAAAGAGATGGACTAGGGCAAAACCTCCCCCCCCCCCCCCCAAAAAAAATCTTTGAAGTGCCAGGAAAAGAAACCTAAATTTTTTTTTTTTTTTTTTTTTTTTGGGTTCAATTGATCATTATTTTGCTATTACATGGAACACATATAATCCAAGTAAAGCTTGTAATTCATTACACATTACTCATTAAAAATATATGCATTGATGAAAACAAAAAAAATTAGGTATCACAACATTACAAAAAGACATACACAACTAACTTATTGTGTGATAAACACTTCACAAAATAACATTATCGTAATATTTTGTGGCAAAAGTTATAATTTATATATTTGTTAAAAAATATATAGTTTTTGTCAACATTGTTTTTTTTCCTCATTAATTTTTTCTTGATGTGGCTATACCTTGTTCTGAAAAGGGTTGCAATCCTAGATGTCTATCTACAATTTGTGATACGATGATAAACAGACATTTATTGCTGCTATTATTGTTTTATTGCCATTATTTTGCTTGTTTACATTCATCCAGTAATGTGTTCTAGAGTTCTTCCTCTGAAGAAGTGGAAACAAGCCCATGATTTTTGGAAGACTCAACATGTTTATTTAAGTATGAGGTTGCCACAGCAGCATTAAGTGCTGCTCCTATTGGAAGAACCTCTTCATCAATAAAAAAGTAAGGGGAGTGCAAAGGCAGATCTGACTTCAGAGTCTCATTCTTGATCCCAATCACAAAAATTGCAGCAGCTGTTTTCTGTGAGAAAAAGCTGAAATCCTCAGATCCCATGGGCAATGGGAAAAGCTGCACATTGGGTTTCCCAAGTAGGATCTCACCAACCTCCTTCACATGTTCATATAGTGCTTCATCATTTACCATTACTGGATAATGCTTGTGTCCGCTGTCCTCCATGAAGTCCACCATGGCACTACATCTATGTACAGCTGCTTGTGTCTCTATAACCTGTAAGTAGATTATGCCTAGTTATCTACTACTTGAGTGGTAATGACAGAAAATTATGAAGGTCAAACAGTGAATGCATGTTTTACCTCTTTGATCCTATCCTTAATGTAGGAGAGACCTTCAGTGGTCAAGCTTCTGAAAGTTCCTCCAAACTTCACGGTCTCTGGTATTACATTGTGTGTTTGACCTCCATTTAAGAACCCAATGGAAACCACCTATATGATTCAAAAGAATGGATCAAATTTATTGGTTTTATATTGTTGATAGGAACGTGGCACTGCAGGCTATTGCTGTCAATGGATCAGTTCAAGTCATGAACCCTGAAAATTTGATTCAAACAGAATTGGTGGCAATATCAGACAAACTTGATTTAATTAGAGATTTAGTTTCAGAAAATTTGATTAGAAATGGATGGAATATGAATGTGAAATGATCTAATATGATCAAATTAGAATAAATTTTTACTTTTTACATGGGAGTAAGAATGGACATAAGATTCGAATTTATTAACACTTATTCAGATACCATGATTGATTAATTACTGTCAGTCCAAAAGCTTAAATTATTAGAAAATTGTGAATTTAACCATTATTCTACCACTTTAATTATGGATAAACAGCCTTATTACCTTGGACTCTAGAGGATTGGTTTCTCGAGATACAATCTGTTGGAGAGCAAGGATTGAGAAGGCTGCTGCGAGAATTGGGTCTCTAGTCTCATGAGGGCCTGCAGCATGTCCACCTTTCCCTTGAATCGTGATTGTGAAGATCCCAGCACCAGCAAGAATCGAACCAGGACGTGAGGCAATGACACCAGTAGAAAATGTTGGATAAACATGTATAGTCGAGATGGCATCGATGTCATTTAGAGCAGCATCTTGCAGCATGTGGTAAGCACCAGCATAACCCTCTTCTCCAGGCTGGAAAACTAGTTTCACAGTTCCCTGAAAAAAAATTGGCTTAAGCAAAGGAACAAAACTTCTTTGTTATTGTTATTGTTGCTGATGATTGCGGGAGATTAGAATTACCTTCAATTCATCTCTTTTGCTCTGGAGTAACTTAGCTGCTCCAAGTAGCATTGCTACATGGGAATCATGACCACAGGCGTGCATCTTACCTTTGATCTTGCTCTTGTGGTCCCAATCTACTAATTCCATCCAAATGGTAATGTTGATTTCATGGATTAGACACATATATTAGAGCATATAATTAAACAATAGCTGCACTAAGTGCATCATCAAATAACAACAAGGAAATGATTAGTACGTGCTCTGACAATGGGCGTTTGTTGGAAATAGCGGGAATACCAATTGAGCTATAAAGTTCTTAGCTAAGCTCTTTAAGCTAAAGATATTCTTCTCCTTTAAACACACTGCATTATAGGCTGTTGTTTTACTATCATGGTGAAAGATTGAAAATTCAAGTGAATCATTGCTTGGCATATACCGCTTTTCCCTTGTGGCTTAATGTAAAAGCATCACCTTTATTTGTACTGAAAGCTTTTCTTATTCTTTTTCCTGTGTTATGATACAAATACTAAAGTTAAGCCAGTGAATCAGAAAAGCACTTGTATGACCAAGGGTGGAGCCAGGACTTTCTATTTGGGGGTTGAGTTTTGATACAAAAATATAAAATGATAAGCCATTGATTATACAAAAGATTTATTGTTTGATATTAGACATGTTCAAAAATATAAAATAAAAAAAGAAGTTGGTAGCTCTTGTAAAAATTATGCTTAAGGAGAATTTTTTTTTTTTTTTTTATATAAAATAAAATTCATCTCTTATAATTTCTATAGTGAAATTCTAAAATTTTCAATTTCAGTACAAATTATTGATCAAATTGTCTTCTATTATATATTATAAGATATGTATGATGCAAAACTTTAATAGATGCACAAATAGCAATTTTTACAATAAAAAATGAAATCAAGAGGAAAAAAAACCTTGCCTTTTTAGGGAAAATTCACTTGTAACAAATTAAACCTTATAGTTTCAAAAGTAGCAATTTAAAACATGATGTATTAAAAAGTTACAAACTAAACTCTTTATTTTCATAAGTAATAAATTAAATCTAAGGTTTCCAAAGTAACAAATTAAATTCTCAACCTATATTGAACCTCAAAAATAATAGGTTGAAGTTTAATTTTTTCATTTTAAAACTTAAATGCCTAATTTGTTACTTTTGGTTTTAGAATATTTAATTTGATACATTTCTTAAATTATAGGGTTTAAAATATGTAACTTTTTAAGAGCATCTTTGGACTGACTTAAATATTTTGGAGGAGGGAACTTAAAATTTTTTCTTTTACCCTTATTCTTTAAAATGTTCATTATTATTATTATTATTTTTTTTTTTTGATGAACTAAAATGTTCATTAGTTATACATACTATAGAAGGATTTTTAATAAACCCCCTTCCTTGTGAGTAGTTCGGCTTACCTATGTATGACAACTTCAATTCTAAAACTTATAATCAACAAGATTGTCCATTCAGCAAAGGCCAAAAAGTTCTATCATTTTCGGACAAAAAAAACAAAGGCCAAAAAGTTCCTATAAAAAAGAAAAGAAACTTTTTTTGGTAACTATGCTCGCAATTAGAGCTTTCCCTTCTATTATTTTGTCATCATGCAATTGCACTTTGGTAAATGGCTAATTTTCCATGGTTGATAAACACACCAATCAAATTGAAAACAACAATAACAATAACAACCATGCCTTGGGTCATTTTAAGATTACTAATTAGAATTAGCCACACATAATACGAGGAATTAGTGGTGGAGCCACACGTATGCTTGGGGGTGCCTTGGCCCCTCCAAAATTTTTAATTTTTTTTTCTTACAATTTAGGTATATTTTATAAATATTTAAAGGTTATATGAAAAAAAAAAAAAAAAAGGAGTTGGCCCCCCTAAAGATCAATTAATTTAGTAATTTTTCCTAAAAGAAGAGAGTTTAGAGTTGATATACAATTGCAATAGAATGAAATAAGTAGGTAGTAAGTTTTGTGAGTAAATAGTGGAAGTGTGGAACCCCTAATTTTTAGCTCAATTTCAAATCCAATTAATGCGTTCAAATCATTCAAGATTGATAATATATGCAATTTGGTTGAAATTTCTTATTTTCAAGATTTTATCAAGGGAAAAAAAAAAACTCATATGATACTTAATTCAATTATAACATTGTGATATTGATTTCTTACACACAAATATATCATGTGAATTTTTTAAGGAAGTGTCTATTTTTTATTGGAAGTGTCTATTTTTTATTTGAGTTTATCTTGACAGAATAGTTCAGCCCTCTTAACTCAAAATTCCTGATTCCACCGTTGCGAGGAATAACAACAATTCAATAACAATTAAGTTTTCGATTCTCAAGAAACTAATCGGTGTCGACCACACAAAAAGATAGAAAAGAAAAGGAAAAAAAAGTGACATGCATGGGAAAAAGAGAGAGAACCAGTAAGGGGAGAGCATCCATGTCGGCTCTGAGAGCGAAAACCGGTTTCTCTCCAGACCCAATAGAAGCCACCACCCCAGTCTTGGCAACAGGCCATTTGTACTCGACTCCCATCTTGTCAAGCTCAGTCCTAATGAGTTCACTCGTCTTGTGCTCCTCAAACCCCAGCTCTGGGTACTCATGGATTCTTCTCCTTAACCCTCTCATCCATTCAAAGAACTCGGGCTTTCTCGCTGATTCCAACAACTCCTGACTCAAAAACTTCAGCTCTGAACCATAACCAAACTCCTCCAATGCCCAGGACTGGAATAAGAATGCTGATAGCAACAACCACCGAGTGATGAAATCCATTGTTTGCAATGTAACTTGAGGAGTATTGTTGGAAATTTAAATAACTTTCTTTTGCCACTAAAAGAGCTGTCAGTATCACAAGAAATTATATTACAGCTCAAATTTGTACTCATGCGTGAGTAAGAACTAAGAAGTTTCTCTCTGGATTGAAAATGTTTTCTACCCTCTATAGTAAAATTACGTGCTAATTAAGTATATGAAAAATGGTGAAAAATTAGTAAGTGTAATTGCATAGCATTACTCTTTTTATTAACTTCTTGTATGAGAATTGAAATATTTGGTTCCACCAATTACAACGACTTTTCATGCATCATTTTTTCTTCCTCTTATATAGTAACCATTAATTAACCACTAACAAAGTGGAATTGAAATTCATTGTTTGTCGTATATATTGGAATAAATGAGTTGGATCCACTTGCTGTGTGAGAAAAAAACAAAAAAAAAACACTTACATGATATAGGGTATACCTTCTTTTTATATATTGAATATTGTTGGAAATTTAAATTGTAACTTTGGGTATGTTTGGTACGCTGTAATAGCTCCTATAATGGAATAGTTATTCATATGTAATATCAATTCGGTCATTTGGTTGCATCTTTATTACATGGATTAGCTATTATATTGGAATAACTATTCTTTAAATTGAAAAATAACTATTCCTCTTTAAAATGGATGTAATAGGCTAATAGCTATTCTTTAGTGTATATAATATGTTTTAAAATTAATATATTTCCAAAAATATAAAATTTCCTTAACAACCAAACTTATGAATAGTAATAGTTATTCAATTATAATATCTTCTATTTCTAATAATAAAGATTATTATTCCTAATGTAATCTACATTCAATGTACCAAACATACTCTTTGTTTTGCCACTAAAAAGCCCAAGTTCATGTGGATCTGACAGGAAATAATTACAGCTCAAAAATTGTACTCATGCGTGATTAAGCAGTTCTTTCTGGATTGCAAATTGCTTTGTCTGCCCTCTTTTATTTAAAACTAGTATGTAGTCCCGTGCTACCGCACATGAATGAATATATTATTAATCATGAGTTTATTCATGTTTAAAAGGCTCAGTTAAGTTTAAATTTATATTATTAACCAGAAAATTTCATTAACAAAACTTAGCAATATATATATTTTATACAGAAAGATGAACCTTGGTGACAATGTTTATCCAAAAGATCCATTCACGCTTTTGAATCTTCAATCTCTATTAGTGATTGAAATTTTCGCAGCTTAAAAAATTTAAAATTAAAAAAAAAAAAAAACCCCTACTCATTTTGTAGTTTTACGATGGGTCATTTTGTAACATGATGGGCATTTGTATAAAGAAAAAACCTCTGAAGTTCCATGGCTGATAAAAGAAATTATCTCCAATCTCCTTTTATAGAGAGAGGGGTTTGTGCGTGTTTTTATACATCCTTCATAGTTGTATTATCACGAAGCAGGTCCAATGGATTTAGATTGGTACTACCGATTCCCAAAGCATGAGTGTTTAATGTGTTATTAATTTCATCTCATTGGCTTTTGCACATGACAGCAAAATTAAAAATAATTAGATTGTACACGTGTATAGTAAAATTAGACTTCAATTTCATATTCTAATTGAACAATTGGAATGATAATATATGATAGTAACAACAATAGGAAAATTCAAATAAAATTTCGAATTAAATTGTAACAATTTGAATAAAAAATTCCAATAGAAAGACAAGGTGGAGTGATCCACTCCAAGAAGGCGACCAAACTTGCGTAAATATAGAATAATAAATCTTTCTCCGGAAAATTTACATAGTTCATAACCTTTACCTTCACTGAACATTTTAAAAACATAGTGACTCACATCTGCCATCCAGACATCTACAGCCGGGTCCTCTCCAATTCGCGTGAGATTCCATTGATCACTAAGTTCCTTTGCAGCCTGCAAAAAGTATCATCCATCGGTCCACAGCAGTACTTTCTTCATTGTTATAGGTGCCAAACCTGAACAAAAAGCCAAATATAAGGATAGTTAATTTTAGGCATAATGTGCATCTAATCACATATTAGCAATTTATAACAAATGTAAAGATGCAAACTTTGTAAGTGAATAGTAAACAAAACTCAGTGTCAGAACTAAGAAGAAAGCACCTTAATCCGAAACTTAGTGGAAATGTAAAGATGCAAACTTTGTAAGCAATTTATAACAAAGATGCAAACTTTGGCTTTGCTATCTTTTTGGAAATTATGCAATGTACCCAAACCAAGTTCTTATCACCGATATTAATCTCTTTGGTTTTCACGTTTGACTACAAAATCAAGAAAAAACTTAATTAACACAGTAACTCACTTGACCCGATACATAGAAGTGGTTTTAATGAGAATGAGCCCATATACATTTAACCACATGATGCAAAATTCAACTTCAATTTCAGATTCTAGACACAAGACACAAAATTAGAGTTCTAATTTGGAATTCAATTTCACACTCTCTCTGCTTCACTATTATTTTATATATAGATTACGTGCTAATTATGTATTATGAAAAATTGAATAAAGTCTAATTTTATAGCGTTAGCATTACTCTTTCTTATTTACGTGTCCGGTGTCCGAATGGATAAAATTTCTTAGAATATAGAAGGTTTGTTTTAATTGTAAATCGTAATATACTAGAGGATATATTATAATCTAGAAAGGAGACTAGGGGAAAATAACGTTTTTTCTAAAAATTATTCATCACAAATATGACGTCAATTTGTACATATAAACCATCCAAAAAAGAAATGGTTTATATGATTTTTTGTACAAATTGGTGAGGTGGAAAAATCGTCACCCAAGAAATCAAATCCAAGCATTTGAATCCAATGTTATGAGTCATGATTTAGTCCACAAATCACAATCAAAAGATCACCAAAGCCTAGAAGAATATTTAATGTGCTTAGAGATATATAATAAGTATAGGTCAAAATGCAACAAAGAACTCTTAAGTTAGGGTTAGTTGCAATAAACTGATTTCATGAGTTATCAATTTTGTATTATTGATTATTGAGGTTTAAGAATTGTTCAAATTGATCACTCTATTTTAATTTCCATTAACTATAACCAAAAAAAAAAGAAAAGAAAAAAAGAGTCATATGGTGTGCATGTTACCACTCTACTATTACAAAAAATCATTTTTAAAACAATATGTGCATAACACATGACAATTTTCTATCAATATAGTTAATGGAATTGAGATGGAGTGGTTAATTTAAATGGTTCTTAAGCGTCGGGGTCAATAATACAAAATTGATAACACAAGGTTTTGCAACTGACCCAAACCTAGGGGTCTTTTTGCACTTTGTTGAGGTCCAAAATATCACAAGTAATGTGTCAAGGACCAAAATTTTACAAATTTAAGAAAAAAGAATCCATTTGGGCCTTCAAAGAAGGGACAAGGCCCAAATCCGCCAATCAAGGTCCACTTAAGATAAGTGAGAGGAGGTCCAAACCCATGAATGGGCAAGTTTTGGACCTTAGAAAATAAAGAAAAAGGAAAAAAGGAAATTCAGCCCAGCCCTTGTAAAGAAAACTTGTTGGGAAGCCTAGAAAATGACTAGACCAGGATACTTGGGGATTCCTAGAAGCCTGGGATCCTCGAGATATGCAGAAAGAAGTCAGTTGGGATTAGGACAACTCAAGGGAGCATGCTCATAGACATAAAGAACAAAGGTGGATATGTCCCATCAACCGCCCATGGTTCAGAAAAAAAGGTTGATGGCTTAGGAATCAACACTCCAAAAGAAAAAGCCTAGTACCTCAGGGAATGCAGGAAGGTGGTTGAGGATCTTTCAGCTTGACAGAGAAGAATCTGTCCATTTAGAGAAAATGACAAAAGGTGAAACAGCCCAAAAAGTGGATCTGAAAAGTAGCATTTAAAAGTTTTGGAAAAAGGGAATTGAAAGTCAGCCCCTAAGATCTCCCAAAAGGGGAAATAATGAGAAAATAAGGAAGGGACCAGCCACCAATGTTGCTGACACAATATTGGTTCTGGTACCCAAGACAGCAAATGGAGGGAACTAATGGTACCCCAAAAACCCTAGGGAGTCACTATAAAAGGGGATGGAGTCAACAACAAAAATCGATCAGCAATAGTGAATTAGGGTGAAAAGATCCTTTAAAAAACTCCTGTAGAATTCAAAAAGGGAAAAAAGAGGGAAAACTCCGTGGGGGATCTTGAGACAGATACTAAGGGATACACTTGAATTCAAAGGGATTCAAACTTCATAAGTTTTAGAAGTCTAAAAGAGCTATCTAAATTTGTGACTTTTGAACTTGTTTGGACCTTGTAACATATCCCAGTAGAGAAAGGACCAAATGTATTGGAAAACTCAAGAAATAATGAAATATTATTCATCATTCTAAGGATGCCTAACGTTTTTATTTACCTTTACTATTCCTTTACTGTACAATATGTATATATTTTGTGTATGGATGTGTATGTGTTGTAAGACCCATGTCTTTGTGCACAACTTGGTTCGTAATCAGCCCAACATAGCTGCGGTAAACCAAGCCTAGTCCACCAAACCACAAGCATAAGGCCTAGGGTCCTTGTTTCTATTTGGGCCTGAGTACTATGAAAAAAAGAAAAAGAAAAGAAAAGAACCCATAGACTTTGTCTGAAGTAAAATTTAGTTGCAGTTCTTTAAGTATTGTGCCTTAGGTTATCTAGTGAACTTCAATTATGAGCTTAAGACTAAAAAACTTCAATTATGAGCTTGCATCGGCCAATTAATTGTAATATTGCTAGCATTGCATTGGTCAATGCAGCCATGGAATTAAATTAAATTTAAAGAACTATAACTGAACTTTGTCAACTTACAAAATTTTACTTGATTTTGGCAGACTTTAGGTTTTACTCTAACATATTCACGCAATTTAATTTTATGGTTTTCATTGTTTGATGCGAATCACGCTTCTGATGTTCTTGACATCATCTTCTTGTTTTTCTTTGTCATTATCTACAGCTGAATCCAAAACAAATCCCAAGTTCCTTATTGTCAAGTTAATCAGTGCCAACAACATGGCTATCAAAGAATGTGATTGCAACAGCAGCATGAAGAGCTGCTCCTATTGGAAAAGCCTCTTCATCAATAACAAAATAAGGAGAGTGCAATGGCTGGTCGGATTTCACAGTATCATTCATAATCCCAAGCGTAAACATTGCTGCAGCACTCTTCTGTGAGAAGAAGCTGAAATCCTCTGCTCCCGTAGACACCGGTAGAAGCTGAACATTGGATGGCCCAACTAGAGATTCTCCAACTTTCTTTGCATGTTCATACAATGCCTCATCATTAACCATTACAGGATAAGGCAGTGGTGTGTCTTCCTTGAAGTCCAATACAGCTCTACATCGATGCACAGCTGCTTGTGCTTCTATGACCTGCAAGTGGAACGCATTAGATGTTCACTACTTTTTCTTTCAACTGAATGGTAATGGTGGAAATGAATGAGGGTCAGACAAGGAATGCATGTTTCACCACCTCTTTGATCCTTTGCTTGACGTAGGAGAGACCTTCAGAGGTCAAGCTCCTGTAAGTTCCACCAAATTTCACCGACTCTGGAATTACATTTCCTGCTTGGCCTCCCTCAATTAATCCAACTGTCACCACCTATATGATTCAAATTTAAGCTCTCACATTAGTTGGCACCATGGGGCTATGGATGTAAATGGATTGGTTAAAGATATAAAAGCCCCATATCACATTTCAAACCTGACATAGCAGTTCTTTTATTAAAGACTAACGAGTACGCTGCTTTAACAAAATTATTGTTACAAAACCACTCACAAATCCAACTCTATCTTTATTGTCACATCGTAGTTATCAAACATGTACTTGACTCTCAAATCAGTGATAGAGATGAGTGTTTGTGAAAGGAACTTCGTTATGTCAGGGACACAATTTTTTTATAATTGTTGACATGACTTATTGTAATTTGATCATCATTTTCATCTAAGTTTATCATTAAAACTACTTTTATTATGTAGCAATCACAATAGATTATGTCAACAAATACAAAAAAAATGCTGTTTCCCTAGTCCTTAAGACATATTGTTGTAAAAATAGCATTACTTCATTGTTAATGCAATTCATTGTAAGCTGCGTGCTCATCTTACCCAGCAAGTGGTGAAATCATGCCAAAAGAAAAAAAAACCAATTTCAAAATATTGGAAGGAAAGAGATTTACATTGGCTTCAAGGGGATTTGTCTCTCTAGACACAATTTGTTGGAGGGCAAGGATTGCAAAGACCGCTGCAAGAATTGGATCCTTAGTCATATGTGGGGCTGCTGCATGTCCACCTTTTCCTTCAATGGTAGCGGAAAAGAGCCCTGCACCAGCAAGCACTGGACCAGGCCTTGAAGCAATAACTCCAGAGGGTATTAATGGCAGAACATGCAAAGCAAAGATGGAATTGATATCGTCAAGAGCACCATCTTGCAACATGTGGTAAGCACCAGCATAGCCCTCTTCTCCGGGCTGGAAAACAAGCTTCACGGTTCCCTTAAAGTGTAAGTTGAAACAATATGTATAGTTAGCACTTATGGTTCATATTCTTGATGATTAATTTAAAATGCCTTTAAATTTACCTTCAATTGGTCTCTTTTTCCATGGAGTAATTTGGCTGCTCCAAGTAGCATTGCTACATGAGAATCATGACCACAGGCATGCATCTTGCCATCAATCTTGCTCTTATGCTCCCACTCCACCAATTCCTTCTCAATGGTAAATGTACATTTCAATGTTTCATACAATGAAAATATATAAAATCAAAGAGAATAACATAACTACGCAGAGCATGAAAACTAACCATTAGCTACATCAGTTGATCAACTGGCATGTCATTTTAAAGGAAATCCATGTAATGCCCTGCTTTAGTAAGGACTAAAGCTAGGATAAAAGGTTGATTAGGTGGCTGTGGGTGTAAAAGTTTAAATGATATGGTATTATGTATATTAGCATAGATTTTTTAAGACGATAAATCTCTCCACAATAAAAATGACTCTTTCCGTTCCAAACCAAATGGAGAGGATCCTTTCTAGGAAGTTTTGAGGTGATATTAGGGATAATACAAATTTGAGTTTAAATTCAATAAGTATGTGGTATAACACCCTCTACTTCCAACATGCCACATCAGTATTTCACAAATTAATGAATAGGAACTGTCACACAAAATCAATACTCATTATTACTATCTGAAAATCAGAGTATTCAAATTAGCAATCTAATCTTGCCATCGGCCTCACTGTCACCGAGTTCGACAACCACACCATTGACCATGACATCCATGTTGTCTTCTACAACCTCTGCTTCAATGGCCAACAACCCATCCCGGCCATCTTTTTTGGCAGCAAGTTCTTGCCAGATGGCCCAAATCATAAAATCTCAAAACAAAACCACATATGAGTTGACCGCAGATAAAATAAAAAAAAAAAAACTTTTTAAGCATAGTTCTTTTTTTTTTTTTTTTTAATAAATAGGATATAGTTTCAATTAATAGCATCTACTTCAAATAGTAGAGTTTTGGGCATCAGTCTAATTAGAAGAAAGAAACTAATCAATTAAAAGAAATGCAAAAAATACAAAGGTTGTGAATAGATTACTATCATTTTCAAATAAAATAGCAACCAATCAAATGATAAAATAATAATAATAATAATAATAATGGCCAACAATAAAAACATCAATAATTATAAAAGTAAAATTTGTCAAAAATTTTTGTACCATTGACGACTGATATTTAATGAGGGGCGTAGGTCTGTCACATTTCTGTGGTTCATTTAAAAAGTTGTATAAATCACATTTTACCACTTTAACAAATATAAATAGTAATGCTATATAAAATTATACATTCATAGCCTCTTCAATACAGCTATATAATCAGTCGAAGGAAGAATTAATGGAGCTAAACTTTTTCCCAACTTTTATATGAACTTATTATTTTTCTCTCATTTACAATAAGTTTATTTATTTTATATGTATGATAAAATTCAATCTATAAAGTTTGTTTCATGATGATTGTTCTTTACAATTAGATCAAGATATCAATTAGTTTTTTCTGTGGATGAGGTTCGAATCTCAAACCTCTTATTCAATGATAATAAATTTTACCAATGAAATTAACTAAAACCTAGTCTCTTAGAGTATGTTTGCTTGGAGGGATTTTAGGGAGGATGAAAAATTTAGGAAAGAAAAGTGGAGAGAAAAAAGTTTTAGTGAGTGTTTGGTCAGGAGGGTGGAAAATTTTGTGGAGTAAGGTGTTTTTTCCCCGAACCCACCAAAAAGTTCTCTCCAAAATAGGAAGAAAACTGAGTTGATTTCTGTAAAATGTTGCTTCAGCCATACTTTTACACTTTTGGCCCTCTTTAAATAGCAACTACGCTATGAGTCCAAATCTTCTGTCTCACTTTTCCTGCTTCATTCTATACTTCACCAATAAAAACTTGCCACATGTTCACCTAATTAATTAAATACTACCATTAATTAATAACGGTAGAATTAATAAGTCAATAATGATAGTATTTAATTAATTAGGTGAACACATGACAAGTTTTTATTGGTGGAGTATAGAGTGGAGCAGGAAAAGTGGGACAGAAGATTTGGACTTGCTACGCTATAGTATAGTGCCCTCAGAATGCATCTTTTTTTTTTTTTTTTTTTGTATTTTTCTCTCTTTATAACGTGTTCAGTTTTTTTCTTCCTTTTATATATAATATAATAACAAGTAAAAATAATATAATATAATATGTATGATGTGTAAATTTTTTATAAAATGTTATTTTAATAATTTTAATTAATACTAAGTAATATTTTAATTATTTAATGAGTATAATATAAATAATTTCTTACCTATTATGTAATAAGGGAATAAAAGTAGATTTATATAAACTAGATTTTCTATTCTTCAAATTTTCTCCTCAACCAAACAAAAAAGTTTTTTATCCTTCCAACCAAAATTAAATATTTTCTATCATCTTACTTTTCTACTTCCTCAACCAAATAAACCCTTCAGTGAAAATAAGTTATATCTTCAGCATCACTAGAATACAAATACAAACCATCATAAATAAGAGGACCACGAAGTTAGTAATGTGTACACATGAGTTTACACTGAAGTGGGGGCCCAACCAATTAACTCCAAAAAAAAAAAAAAAAACACCAAAGTTGGTACACTATGAAGAAAATTTATTGGACATTTTAGGATTTTACTTCCTTTGTAGAATTGAAAGACTCCCACTTATCAAAGGGAGTGGCTCCTCTCCTGTTTCAAAGTCTCAAATTCTCTCATTTTTTTTTCTTCAGATTAAAGACACGTGGAAACTAAATAATCTAAGGGTCAGAACATGGACACGTCAAATACAATTTTCATCTAATTATTTTTTTCTTTGTCTTCTTTGCCCCTCTCTCCTTCTTTTCCTTTGTCTCTCTTACATGAGTCACCAAACTACTTAACAAATGAAGGCAAAGGAGAAGACGAAAGAGAGGAAGAAGAACTGAGATCAATCTGGTGGCTTTTTGAGTGAAATGAATCGGCCAGGATTTAGGTAAAGAAGAAGAAGAAGAAGGCAGAGAAGGAAAGGAAGAAGAATTGAGATCAATTGGCCTCTCTTCTCTGTGGTTTTGATCTTCTCCACCATGATTGGGACTCTTGCTAGCTAGCTAAAGTTTTGATTTAGGCTTTTATTTTATTTTATTTTATTGTTCTCTTTTTGAAGGAAAAACAAAATCTAATTCTAGGGTTAGGGGGGGATTTAGAGCAAAATTTGTAGAAATTCTAAAGATTCTATCCATACCTGCTAGAGCCAAGGAATTTACCTTGTAACCTCCTCCTTCTTCTTCTTCGTTTGCACAATAACTTGGTGACTCAGTGAGAGAGACAAAGGAAGAGAAAGGGGCAAGGAAGAGAGAAAGAAAGAAAAATAATGCTATGAAATTGTTTAGACCCTTAGATTGTTTAGTTTCCATGAGAGAATTGGAGACTTTGAAACAAGAGAGGAGCCGCTCCCCTTGGCCAAAATGACACAATAGCACTGTTTTTCGAAATATATATCAATCTACAACTGTTTCGGAAATATGTTGGGATCTACCACTTTTTGGGTACTTCAGTCTGGAGAACTCGAGTTTTCCATAATACTCGAGTTTCATGGAAAAATTTTGAAATTTTTTTATGGTACTCAAGTTCCATAAAAAATTTTCCAACAAATTTAAAGGCTATTTTTTCAAAGAACTTGAGTACCCAAAAAGTAGTAGATATCTACATATTTCTGAAACAATGGTAGATTGATATATATTTCGATAAACAATGGTATTTGGCCATTTTGGCCCGCTCCCCTTATTTAAAATGACTGAATCAGTAGTTAGTTTAAGTTTAAATAAACTTTTTTTTTAGCTTGAAGATTTAGAAAGTGGGTCTTTATAGTTTATAAACCCAGCTTTAAGAATTAAGATTTGCAATTTTCTTTTCCTTAACCATTGTTTTTGTCAACAAACCCCAGGTTTCAAAGGAAAACAACAAACCCACCAAAAAAAAAAAAAAAAAAAAAAATCTCAATGCTAAGAGCATTAACTCATCTTTCACGATGGTTAGTGACTTCTTTTTTCCTTTTTGTTGTTGCGCAAGTTGCTGATTTTGTGGTACATCTTTTAGTTCAGATGTTCTTAACTTTATCATAATTATTGATATGTTAAGATGTTCATATTGTATGTACTCATGATTTTCAAGCAAATTAGTAGATCTACCTCATGTGGATGGGAGTGTGTTTTGGAAGAGAGGAGTGTTTAATTTGTTTTGGATTTTGTTTTTGATAAAAAATGTGGGGTAACGTCTGAAAGGGAGGTGGATTACGGAGTAGTAACGAAGTGAAGCATAGGTGAGTAAAGTGTCAAGAATGAAACCACGGATGGATAAGTTAAATTTAGGCTAAACCACAGGTGGGTAATCTGTAATCATCCCTTAAAAATATGTGATTAAATGATTAAATTTACTATATTTCAATAACTTAAATTTTAAAAATAATCGGTAATTTAACATGGTATCAGAGCATAAGATCCTAAATTCGATTCTTGTTTCCTCCACTTTATTTCCCATTTAAATTCTCACATGTTAGGTCTCACTTATTAAAAATGTAATTTCGGCCTACACATGAGAGAGTATTAGAAATATGTGATTAAATTTACCATATTCTAACAGTTTATGTTAGTTTCGGTCTACATGTGAGAGGAAGTGTTAAAAATATGTGATTAAATAATTAAATTTATCATATCTCAATAGTTTAAACTTTTGGGACAATCAGTAATTTAACAACTGCAACATACTAATCTGTTGGGCCCAAAGAATGTTTAATTCAAACATAATCGATCAAGAAGTCAAGAACAGAACTAAGTCCATGTAAATAATAAAGTGTCCAACATTCATTGATTGTGTGCATGTAATTATTCATAAGCCGAGAGAGAGAGAGAGAGAGAGAGAGAGAGAGAGACCTGCAAAGGAAGGGCATCCATGTCAGCTCTAAGACCAAAGAAGGGTTTCTCACCGGACCCAATAGTAGCCACCACACCAGTCTTGGCCACAGGCCACTTGTACTCAATCCCAAGCAAGTCCAACTCGGCCCTTATGAGCTCACTCGTCTTGTGCTCTTCAAATCCTATTTCTGGGTACTCATGGATTCTCCTCCTAACACCTCTCATCCACTCGAAGAACTCTCTCTCCTTTGCTGATTCCAGCAACTCACGAGTCAACGACCCCATATCTGATCTCAAATCAGCTTCTAAAGCCGCCCAAGGTTGGTGCAAGAATATTGTCAATGATAGCAATAAGCACAAGGGTAAATCCATACTGACTTGATTGTAATTGATTTTTGGGGTTAAGAATTTTTTTTTTTTTTTTTTCCTTTTTTGTTTGGCTCACTTGGATTCTATCTAGAAATGAAGAACCTGGCTATGGCTACTTTGTTTTATGTGATTGTGATCCTCGAGGTTAGTTCTTAGTTCTTACGTATTAAATGGAAATATTGTTTAGGCTCTATTTTTGTATTTGAGTAAACAAGTGTGCGGGAGCATTTTTTATTTATTTATCATTCATTCCAGGCTCCAACTGCCTCTTTTGTCTCACGCTTGCTCTACACACCAGTTCACTCGTTTCACACACTAACATTTTCTAGAAAAATTATCTCGTTTTTATTTTTTATGTTTAGTAGCAAGCAACTTTAAAATAAATTAAAAAAATATTAATTGACTTTCTTTTTTAATGACATTTTAGAAATTAAATAACTTCATCTCACGTCAAACTAAATAAAAAGTTAAAAAATAATTTTTATTTGACTCATTTTTTTTCTTGATAACAAATACAAAAAAATACAAAAAAATATCTTCACAAAAGATCTTTTATTGAAACAAACATAATGTAAAATAAAGAATAATGACAGTTTTAACGATCTTAATATAAGAACGGTATTTTTTTCACATAGTGTGTTTTAATAAACTAAAAAAATTGAGTTAAACTTACATTCTTCTATAAAATCATATAGTGTGTGACCTGTTTGGTGAGTTAGTTTAAGTAATGTTATTTAAGTATTTTTGATATATGTGTAGGTGAAAAAGTGTGTTATATTGTTTAAAGTAGAGAAACAACATTGATTAATGGGTGTTATGTTATGTTATGTTGTTTTGTGTTTACCCTTAAATTGAATTCCCCCGTCACAAAGTAGAGAAAAATGCTACATTGATTAATGGGTGTGGCCTTGGACCTACTGCCATGCTGTGCGGCCCAGAATTACATAGCCGAAAGACAGGGGAATTGGTCGGTAGGATTAGTTTGGGTTTGGGTTGAATTTTTTAACCTGTTAATCTTGTATTAGGCTTTGGTTTGATGATTGTTAGCCCAATCCAGCCCAGCTCCAAATTTTAACTTTCGTACCCTTGATTTCGAGAATGGGTTGGGATTGTGCCCGTTATCAGACACGTTAGGATAAAATCATATACCAGTTTTGGACATTGTGCCCATATCCTAATGGAAAATACAAAAATTACAAACTATTTTACAATTTTTTTTTTTACAAACTGTTGATATGATATGCGGTTATTGGTAATTAAAAAGGTGATGTTAGTTGTGGAATTAGATGAGAATCAATAGTAATTTGCAACATCAATAATTTGTAAAAATATTGTAAAAAATGCATGTAGTATTACTCTATCCTAACATGTTCAATGTGTTAATGCATTGAACACAAAACGTGCCTTGTGTCTAAACTAGCTTGTGAACTCATGCATCATTATATATCTTACTCAATCCATGGCATGTCTCTCTTATTATGCCCATAGTTTTTATTGTGTGGCAGGCGACACCTCTCAATGATCATCACAATCCACAAGTCTTAACAATCAAATGACCACCTAGTTTATGGTCATTTTTATCTTCTTATTTGGTCTTTTTTCTCTTCTTTTTCACTATAAAAGGGAAATTATCCTTTTAGTGGAAAGTGGAAACCAAAGAATATAAGATAGTTTCTTCTTTTTTATGAGTAAAAGTTTGAGTGTCATTTCTTCTTCATCTTAATTTGTTATGATGTTTTAATTAATAATAGGAGGAAAATGAAAATTGATATAGCACATTTTATAAATAGGTTACTTTTTAATAGCCCAACATTCAGTACCATAGGAGCATAACTAATTGAACAACAGTTTTATAAAACAAAAAAATTTCCTTTAAATTACTAGGTATTATATGATCACACTATACTCTTGATGCGCTTCTCCACTTCATCTACCATACTCTTATCCTATGATTCACATCATTTTCAATCTCTCCATCTTTATGAATTATTGATCCAAGATATCAAAAGTTTTAGTTCTTTAGTATCTATTGACTATCAAGTCTTATCACCTTCTAAATTCCCCAATTTAAGGGAATTGTGTTTTATTTTTTTCCCAATCCTCTCAAATAATTTCCTTCTCCACCCAAATACATCAAATAGGGGAAGGGTAACACCCCCATCAATGCCTTCCTTTCAACCAGTATCTGTTTCTCTCCTCTTCCTCCATCCAAACAGTAGCCAATCTGTAAGTATCTCTTGTTGCCCAGTATGTGCCTAACCAAGGAATCACTCTTTCATACCTCAACCTCTACCTGTTAGCTACTTCTACAATAATCCTTTGGGTGACTAAAAGCCCATGTTTTCTTAAAATAAAAACTTTGATAGTAGTGACACCTAGCTAGCAAACTATTCCAGTTGATACTGGTAGCTAGGAATAAAATGTATAATTTGAGATTTGGTATGGACATATCAGAACAATATCATTACTCAGAAGGCAATTTCCCAAACAAGTCTGTTGAGAATTGAGATTTTCTTTCTGTACAAGCCATGTACAAGTACAACTGTAAGTGGACAGAATTTCAGGGTTTATTACATTGTATATTCGTGATCTTTCTTGTCTCTTTGGTGAATCAGATAAAATTTGAATAACACATTATTTTGCTCTATGGTTTTCCATTGTTGCTGGTCCAACATGCCCAAGTCTCTAACTGGTCTCAACAAGATGGCCATCCAAGTAAGAAATGGCCACAGCAGCATGGAGAGCTGCTCCAATGGGAAGAACCTCCTCATCAATAACTAAGTAGGGTGAGTGCAAATTTTTATTTGATTTCAGCGTTTCATTATTCACCCCAATCATGAAAAATGCAGCTGGAATCTTCTGTGAGTAGAAGCTGAAGTCTTCTGCTCCCATAGTCATTGGAATAAGTTGGACATTGGGTTCCCCAAGCAAGCTTTCTCCAACCCTTTTTGCATGTTTGTACATTGCTTGATCATTAACAGTTGCAGGATAAGGCTTCAATTTATCCTCCAAGAAGTCTATTGTAGCATTGCATTGTTGCACTGCTGCTTGCGTCTCAATGACCTGTTAATTTTTTTTTTGATAAGTAACTTAAAAGTTTATTGAAAGAACACAGCCCCGTACATATAGGCAAAAACATCAAGAAATCAAAGTACAATGATCAAGCAACCTAGAAAGAGAAATACAAGAAAAAGAAGGTAAAACCAAACACCATTCGAGAAGAGTAGAAAAGAAAAAAGACTTAAACAATTGTTACTGTACTTTTCTATCTCAAATGGTAGATTTCATGCTCAAAAAGAAGCTCCATACTCCCTAGACATTGTTCAAGACAAACTTCCAAGGAAAAGTAGCTGCCAATAGTCACTACTCACTAGAATAAATTAAGCAGCTTAATGAGGGGAAAGGAAGTAGCCTTTGCTCAACGATATTTTTAGAAAGTTACAATTAACACCCCTGTAGTATGCCCTTAAAATTCAGAAGACCTTGCGATTTGGTTTGCAAACACTTAGCTCCCTTATACTTACATCCGTTAGTCAATTTGTTTACTTTATCAGAATTTGATGATGTTAAATTAGCAAATGAAAACATAACCTATTGAAATACAACTTAAAAAAAAAAAAAAAAAAAAAATCTAACCTTTTAACCCATACCTTCTCAAAGTGTGCTCATCTCATCCTCCATATCATACCATCTCAAACTCAAACAAAAAGGAAAAAAGAAAAAAGAAAAAAAAGATAACAAGCGTGTATTTAAGCTATTAGACTAGAATTGTGTCAAAAGTACCTCTTTAATTCTTTGCATAAGGTAGGATAGACCTTCTGTACTCATGCTCCGGAATGTGCCTCCAAATCTCACCGTCTCTGGGATTACATTCCCTGCTTGGCCACCCTCAATGAACCCAACAGAGATCACCTGTAATTTGTAAATGTTGAAAATGAACACAGACAAGAAAATGCTATTAGGTTTTTAATTCTCATACTGAATTTAATTATCCACTAGCAGAAGTATTCATAATATGTATGCCTTTGAACAGGAACATCTCTATTTCCATTTCAATTGAAATGGAAAGAATAAAAATTTTATTTCCTAAATTTGATAGTGTATAAAGTACTATGTAATTTTAAATTTCACATGACTTGATACTGGATACACAATTAGATTTATAATAATTAATCTAAACCATTAAACAAATTCATTTCAATTGAGGAGGATCCTAATACTTTTCCCTATGGATCATTATACAATTCAATTATTCAAGAATGTGAGGAAAATTACCATGGCCTCTAGAGGATCTGTTTCTCGGGAAATAATCTGTTGGAGTGAAATGATAGCCAATGATGCTGTAAGAACAGGATCTCTAGTTACATGGGGATTTGCAGCATGCCCACCCTTCCCTCGAATTATGGCTACAAACCTGCCAGAGCCAGCAAGCATTGGACCAGGTCTCGAACCAATGGTACCAGTGGGCATTTCTGGTAAAACATGTAATCCAAAAATGGCGTTAACCTTATCAAGTGCTCCCTCTTTTAACATATAAAAGGCCCCAGCATGACCCTCTTCTCCAGGTTGAAAAACAAGCTTAATGGTGCCCTTTGAAATAGATTTTAGACAATGCAATCAGCCAACATTATCAAAACAATAAAATATATATATGACTTTAGGGTGGGATAGATATGATAGGATTTGAATTTATGGCATTAATTCCATGACAATTTCTCTTTATCATTAAGTCAAGAATTTCATTTTCTGGACAAGTACACCAAGACACCAATAAGGTTCTTTTAATTCTTCATCGTTGTTCCTAGATGTTTATGTGATTGTTGATTTACCTGCAATTCACTGCTTCTTTGCTTAAGTAACTTAGCAGCTCCGAGCAGCATTGTTACATGAACATCATGGCCACAAGCATGCATTTTGCCAGGGTTCTTGCTCTTGTACTCCCATTCTACCAATTCCTTTCAAAAAAATCATAATTAATTTCAAGTATTTGATTAAAAATGAAGGTTTCACTTTTGAACAAAAGTGAATCCTAAATAACAGGAAAAAGAGTTTAAACATTTGGTTTAAATTTTGGATCCATCATTATTTGCCGTCCAAACAAATGTATTCCAGCCACCCTTCCCTCTCCTCTCTTCCCATCTCTCTCCATTACAAAGATACCCTTAACATGGGAATGCTAAATTATGGATGGGGCGGCTTCAGCTTCCATGAGGCAGGTGGGAAGGCAGCGGTATCAAAATTTGAAATTTGGTCATTGTTTTTGTTTCACATAACTTTTGATGCTTTTGAGCATGTAAAGCTGAACTTGTCCAAATTGCCAAACTTTTGCAGACTTCCAAAGATCAATTTCTTACATTACATGCATATGGAATTTATTTCTAAAGCTAATCTTGCGTAAAATTGTCTTTTCTATAACCAAAACTATGAAGAAAGAATTACTTGCAAGAAAGAATTTCTTGCAAGAAAGAATTTCTTGCAAGAAAGAATTTCTATAACCAAAATTTGCACTTATCTTCTTGACATGATTCAAATGGAGTTTTTGTTTTTGTATTTTTTTTTTTAAAATAAATTATAAACTACCACATCTTACTGCGAATGAATTTTTCTATTTTGAAATTAAGAGCATTGGCATTGAATTAAGCTATAGCTAAAACTTTCATGCCTAATCCAAAAATTTAGTCCACAATATGATAAAACTAACTTATCACTTGTCACTAGGCCTACACATGCTATTTAAAGTATACATCCAATTCAAAAATGGAGGAGATCTAAGAGGCTGTTTGGATAAGAAAATTTCATCACACATCACTCATCACTCAATTTTTCACACTCGTTTGGCATCATCACCCAATTTCCATCACTCAATATTTTTCACACTATTTGTGGGTCCATACCTGTCAATCGGTGCAGCTTTTTTTTTTTTTTTTTGTTTTGTTCTGTTCTGTTTTCAGTATCCAAACTCACCGAAGCATAAAAAAAAAAATAAATAAAAAAAAATAAAATAAAATCAAGAACGGAAGACCGAACCAGTGAAAGAAGAAAAAAGAAAAAGAAAAAAACCCAAAACTGAAGACTGAACCAGTGAAAAAGAAAAAAAAGAACAGACCGAACCAATGAATGAAAAAAAAAAAAAAATCCAAACAGCCAACTCAGGAGAAGAAAGGAAAAAAAAAAAGGAAAAAAGTCAAAAGTGGTCAAAAGGTGCTGCTGGTACTATTTGTGGGTTCCCTACGTGTGTTTAATTACAATATTGTCATTGAGTTATGAGTTATGGAAACTGAAAACAGCCAAAACATATAACTTAAAAATCAGAGAATTAAGTGATGGAAACAGAGTTATGGAAACAGAGTTATCGTTTGTCAAACGGATATTGAGTTATGGGTGCCACCATTTTTGAGTTATGAGTTATGGAAACTGAAAATTGAGTTATGGAAATAGGTGATCCAAACAGCTCTTAAATAACTCAAAGTTTCTTGATATACTATTAGACTAACCAACCACCCTAGGTTGTCAGTTGCCACACGATTCCAAGGTATTTGTTAAATTTTGCCTTCAAATAATATTCTGTCTTTTTCATCCTTTTTTTTTTAATAATAATTTTAAGACCATTTTTTTCTCACTTTGATTCCAGCTACAACCAGCATAAAACAAAAGCACAAAACATTTAATAAACAACTGGTAAAGAGTTGCTCAGAAAATTTGAAAAATTAAAATTCACAGTCATACCCAAAGGTGGTCCTCAACTTCAAACAGCAGAGCAATGCACAAAAGAAAAGTAAAAAATGAAAGCACTTCTGATTGTATTTAACAATAAGTTTTGGATAGTTGTTTATATGATTTGGTGTGATTAATACATAAAAATAAATAAATATATATTATCAGTAATAGAGTCAATGATGTAATCCTTGTTCACAGTTGCAAAAAAAAAAAAAAAAAAAAAGTATTGTGAAAATAACTGTCCTCGAATTATTGTTTATTCAATTAAATCTTCAATGTTGGTGACAACTGTCCACAAACAATGAAATTAAAAAAACAACCACTACATTATTCTTCAACTAAAACAACTAGTTTCATGTTTAGAGCTCCCGTATTAATGCTTATATAATAGAAAAATAATTATATTTATACAAAATTGTATAAAAATATATTCATTCTAAATTTATTATAATAATAATATTCATTCTAAATTTAATTTTTTATTTTTTTACTTAAGATAAAAAATAGTAATAAAAATAATATTTTAAAAAAATACAGTGAAAAATAAATAATATAATGTAAATTGTTTTAAAAAGTAAATAAAAAAAATTATTAGGTTTGAGTTAGAGAGATTAAAAAAAAAAAAAAAAAACCAACCTGAATAGGGAGGGCATCCATGTCTGCCCGTAGAGCGAACCAAGGTTGAAGCTGGGAGTTGGACCCAACAGAAGCAACAAGGCCAGTCTTGGCAAGCGGCCACGTGTACTCAATCCCAAGCGAGTCCAGCTCCGATCTAATGAGTTGACTCGTTTCGAACTCCTCAAAAGCCAACTCTGGGTTTTGGTGGATTCTCCTCCGAACCCTTCTCAACCAATCCGAGAACTCGGCCTCCCTCGCCGACTCCAACAACTCACGAGTCAACTCAGTTAGCTTCGACGCCGACACAGACACCGAAACCCATTTGAATTGTAGTACATGACACGTGTATATTGATAACATCAACAACAACAAACGTAACCACTCCATGAGAAACAAACACCCAAAGCAAAGTTCGAGAAATCCTGAAATGCTACTTTAAATATTTGGGTAAATTTCACAAACATACCCTGAGGTTTGGCATAATACCAATCAAGTCCAAAAGATTTAAAAACTGACCACTTCAGTCCTTAAACCCAAACGGCTTATAACGTGGTTCTATTTTTTATTCTATTCCAAAACTCTCCTCTTTCTCTCATCTGTTTGGATGAGATCGTGAATCAAAAGAGTGGGAAGCTCCCAAGGTGACCTTCACACGATGGGTCAATCACTGATTCAACTTGTTTACAACATAGAGATGTGATGGAGATTTTTCATAGAGAGCCAGAGTTTTGGTAATGGAGTGAGTTGCTTGTGCTGGGGTTTGACATTTTTGTGAATTTGAGAAGATTTTTTTGGGGGTTTTGATTTGTTGGGTTTGGTTTTGGATTTGAAGCTGAGATTGGATTTTGATTTTGTGCTGGGGTTTGACATTTTTGTGAATTTGAGAAGATTTTTTTGGGGGTTTTGATTTTTTGGGTTTGGTTTTGGATTTGAAGCTGAGATTTGTTTTTGATTTTGTGTTGATGTTGATTTTTGGTATGGTTCTTGACGGTAGATTCTTTGATTTGGATTTAAATATTAAAATGAACTGATTTTTTGTGTTTTACTCTCATTAAATGAAAATTTGTTTTGATTGTTGGTTCCATTCAAGGGTTTTTTTTTTTTTTTTTTTTACTGGGACCATGTTCTACAATTTCTTCTTCTTCTTCTTGTTTGTTTACTGGGAAAGCTCTGAGCGTCAGAGAAAAAGAGGAAAGAGATTGAATGTGGCAGATGAGATAAAGATGAGAGTTTTGGAATAGAATTTAAAATAGGTAACGGCGTTACAAGCCGTTTGGGTTTAAGGACTGAAGTGGTCCGTATTTAAATCCTTTGAACTTGATTGATATTATGCCAAACCTTAGGGAATGTTTATGGAATTTACCCAATAGATTCCGTAATTGAATTTGATTCTATTATGTCTATGTCAATGTCAATGGTACTTTAAAAAATTGTACACTTCTTTCTTAAAATTTGGCATGTGGATCTACATTGGGTATGCTAAATGGCATAGGTAAGGAAACTTTACTATTTTCACACAAAAAGCAAGCTGCATCCAGGCTTTTAAAATTCAACTATTGCAATTTTTTTTGCAATAGTGCTATAGTGCAATTCTACATTTAGAGCATTCGCATCAGGAAATGCTATCTCATCCCACTTTACTATTCCAAAAAGCTACTTTATTAATTATATCATACTATTTTACAACACACCTAATATCTCAAAATTCTATTTTTTCCCATTTTATTTAGATATTCTATTTTTTATTTTTTTATTTACTATTTCTCTTTTTTTTTTATTCCTTTTCCTCTCTTTCTCCCTCAACCTCTAGCACCGGTTTCAACACATAGAGCCACACACACACACGGACCCATGAAGTTAGTACTTTTTATGTAAATTTCATAATTGTAACTCGTATATATTAGAGTTATGACAAAAATTGTGGCATAAAAGTTGTGTTCACAAATTTTCATTTTTGGCCATTAATTAAGGAGCTTCGAGTAGTAGGAATTGAACACAAAAGAGTTGACTTAATGGTTCTTAAAGTCTCATGATATCCATGAGATCTTGGATTGAAAACCTCTTGCTAATAGCTTAGGGTCACCCTAAGGGAATTCTCAATAACCTGATATGTGTAGAATGAGAAACTGCATATATTTAAGAGAAAAGTCAAATACTCAAAAAAGTGTGAATACTCTCGTTTGTAAAAAAAAGAAAAAAAGAAAAGAAAAAAAAAAGAAGGAAGTTGGGCCATTGAAGCAAAGAGAATACTCATCAATATCTAATAGATGATGTTAGTGTTGATAATGGTAGGAGGGATGAGATAGAAGGGGCCGGGAAAAGGGGGGGAAGAAAGAGAAAGTTAATAAAATATATAGAGAAAATATTAAATTATATATTCGGGCTATAACATGTTAGCCAGTTTGAAACTTGTGCAGAATGGAACAAGAAACAAGGGAGTCAGTCCCAAATAAGGGGTATAACATATTAGCCGGCTCAATCCTCTAGCCTCTAACCAGAATAGAGTCTATAGACAAATCGTGAGTCTTGTATAGCAAAAATTATGTACTGTTAACCTAATATTCTAAAAGTGTCTAAGATGTTATGAGTTTTGTAGGTTGATAACTTAACCGACACTTTTTAATGTTTAAATCTTCCTTCTCTTCTCCCTCGACCATCAATCAAAAAAAAAAAAAAAAAAAGTGCTGTCTAAGACAAATTAATTATTATTTTTTGGTTGAGAAAAGACAAATTCATTGTTGGCTTACCTATATATATGCCGCTAATTTTGTCGCGCTTGCCAGCCAACTCATTGTATTAGAATGAGATCCATTTCATAAAGAAATAGTTCCTGTTGCTTCTTTGCTCCTTACTTCAAAACCTAGGTTGGTGCTAGGGTTCCGAACTTCACTCTCTAAGCTGAGTAATTTAACATTTTAACTAAAGCAATAAAGAAGTCACTGTGATTAGTAATCATCAAACTTAAAAACAATAAAAATACTTTTTGGTCAACATCTTGTTTTGGCGTTTAATTTCCACAAAAAAATAAGACCTAATTGGTTCTTTCCAAATGGAAGATGCCGCCATATCTTTATCAATAAATGTAGGGTTCTCGGTTCACTAAATCATGCCTTTAATCTCAACCTCACATCAAAGAGTTTGAAATCAGTCTCTTTCTCTGTTTCTGTGCAATGGCAACAAGTTCATTAATCTCTGCAGTCACAAGAAGGTTAGTAAGATTATGCTTAATCATGTTTTTATTTTACCTGTGTTCATGTTATTTGCTAAACTTCCCATAGATTGTTAACATTATTTTGATCAAATTTAAATTTAAGGTCATGTTAACTAGTGTTTTTAGGGTAATTGTTTAAAAATCATATTAGAAAATTTTTTAATATCACTTTTATGAAAAATATAAAAAACTGTAAGAAAAGTTAATTACTTTATCATTTTCTCATAAAATGTTTCTAAGAATGCGTTTGGATTGGGATGAAAACTTCTACGTTTGCGTTTGCGTTTTTTTTTTTTTTTTTTTTTTTTTTTTTTTTTTTTTTTTCACGCGTTTTTTGAGCGTTTTGAGTGTTGCGGCTACTGTTCATGCACTGTTCAATGAACAGTAGCCGCAAACTTTGACTTTTCAAATTTTTTTGGACCAATCACAGCACATCGTGTACTGTTCACGGACCACAAATTTCACTTTTCAGCAACTTTTTCATTAAAAATGGGTCCCACGATACTATTCACACATTTAAAAATTATTTCGCTACAGTGTTTTTCAGTTTTCAGTTTCAGTTTTCAGTTTTCAGCTGTATCCAAACGGACCCTAAAAATAATTTTTAAATCAATGTTTTTAGGGTATTCATTAACATTTCTCTTGAACTTATAAGGTTGTTCCAAGAGTTGAGGGATTTTTTTTCCTCTTTTTTTTTTTTTTTTGGTTGGTGGATTTGAATGTTTTGCCTATTGGTTTTTTTATTTTTATTTTTTTATTTTTTATTTTAAATATAAAAAAAGAAAAAGAAAAAAAGTACTGGGTTACCATCATTGGTAAGCGGTAGGTACTATATTACAAGGTAAAATGTGATTCTACCGCAAATTGGTTGTAAAAGATAGTTCAGAGTGCCTTTGTACTTTCATGCAAGCTCAACCCAATTTAGGAAGTAAGGATTCTTATGACAATGCAGTCTATTTGCCAAGAAAAAAGGAAAAAGAATCTATTGCTGCCTAAGCCACTTCTGATTTTGCTTTCAGTCGTTTGGCCAAGCTTGGGCCGGGCTCTTTTTTTTATTATTCATTTTTTAATTCCAAAAAAATGGGCCAGGCTTTGATTAGCTCTAAATTTAGATATCGTCGGGCCAATATAAGCTCCGTTGGCCCGAACCGTGTACACCCACGACCGGCTAGAGCACCTTTTTTTTTTTTTTTTTTTTTTTTTTTTTTTTTTTTTTTTTTTTTTTTTTTTTCTGTGCGCGTGTGTGTGTACTAACTATGTAATTGTTATGATATTTTTGGCTCTTAAGAAGCTATTAGAGTATTAGGAGTAGGTATTGTAAAGGGATAGAGTGGGCTAGCTCATAACTTATAGACATTGAGGTGGAGAAAACACATTTCATCATCAATAATAAAATAATGTTAGTGTTGATAAGGATAAGAGAGATGAGAGTAAGGGGGAGAGGTGAGATAGAGAAAGAGGGACTTATGGGCTTGATAATAAAATATCTATATAAAAAAAAAATTAAATTGTATAAAAATTAGGGATACAATTTGTTAGTATTCCTAAAATGTTTGTATAATGGAACAAGAAGGAGAGGGCTAGTTGAGTACTCATGAGACATTTGTCCATAACTGCCTATTAGTTAAGTAGTCCAAAATAAGGGTCAAGATATGTTAGCCCACTCAATCCTCTAGCCTTTAGGTTTTTTTTTTTTTTTTTTTTTTTTTTTTTTTTTTTTTTTTTTTTTTTTTTTTTTGGGAGAAAGCTCTAGCCTTTAGTTGAGTCCACAAAGAGTTCATAAAAAAAAAAAAAAATACTAACTATATAAACCAATTATGAGTGTGGGGACTGTCCGATCAATAGGCCCATAAAGTTCAGGATTGTTGGGCCCGTGGCCCATCCGATGATGCATATTCGTCCTAAGAGGCCAAGTCAGGTCATAAGATAGTTACTGAAGGGGATGGTAGTCAATATCACAAGGGTAGAGTTCTGTATCCGTCCGAGGAACCATACTCCTCGGCAGTATGCGTCCGAGGACGATCAAGATGTGGTCTTATTGCAACCAGACCTCAGAATTAGGTCACCACAAAAGATAGAATAACCGACCAAGGATGAAAGAGATAAGGCAAACAAATATCTATAAACTACAGCTGCCTCCGCATTAATGACCTCTCCACCAACTCTCTGGCCGCATTAATGTGGAGGTGATACCTGAACAGTAAGGAAGCAGCCTTATAGCTGCCCATAGGAAGTTCTAGGAGGTGCTAGATGGGATAGAAAAAAATCCTCCGGACTCAACTTACACATGTGTGGTGAGGATGGGACACAAAGGGGGGTATATAAACTAAAAGAAGAGCATGCAGAAGGGGGATCGGAACAGAAAAAGAAAAAGAGAGAAAAGCACAGACAAAAGAAGAAGAGCAAAAAGAGAGAAAAAGAACTGTATTGATCACCAAAGAGAACGATCGTTGTATCGACTTTAGACCTTCGATATACGTGAGAGTGAATCTTTTTAATATACCACAGTTAACCTAGTTCTTTACACCCACGCTCTACAAATCATATTGTTTGGGCCTTTTTACGTACGAACCCAACACTGTTACGGGTTGTTACGAATCGTGTCCTTACAATGAGTATTGAATAACTAGAATTACTGTTTTTTTTTTTTTTTTTTTTTTTTGAAACTAACTAGAATTACTGTTAATCTATTATTCTAACAAAGCTTTGATTTGTCTCACACTACCTTTATACACTTCATACACATCATATGTCATCATAGTGTGAAATTGTATCCATTTGTGCACATCATATATCATCATAGTGTGAAATTGTATCCATTATGCCTATAAGCATCTAGTCAAGGCCGCATGCTGCAACATGAGGAGCTATAATTTTCTACTATCTCCCCTTCTAACCATTTTTTTTTTAAACCCCAAAAAAATAAAAATACTATTTTAAAAATTTTCTTAAGATAAATTCATTCTTGGCTACCAAATATGCCTCCAATTCGTCGTGCTTGTCAACGGCCCATTATACCAGCTATTTCAAAAAGAAACAGTTATTGTCGTGTCTTACCTAAGCCAATTTTAAACTCGATAAAAATAAATCTTTACAACAATAGCATCAATAAACAAACAAAACTTTAATTCCAAAATTTTAGGGTTGGTTATGAATTCTTAATAGATTAGTTAGGATTAGATACATATATTCTTTTTATACTGCATTCTTTTCCGATAGGTTAGATGGAAATAAATCTTTGTTTTTAAAAAAAGAAACTAAGAAATATTTCCCAACTTCACTCTAAACTGAGTAATTTAAGATAAAATTTACGTACAGTACCTTATATGCTGTTCCTTAGATTCTCTTCTTAAGATTCAGTCATGTGGCTGTTTAATTAAAAAATACACTTCTATCCCATGAGAAAAAATCTACATGACATAATCTTAAGAAATGAACTTAAAGAACAGCACTTAAGTATTGTACTAAGTATTACAGGAGTAATTTAACACATTAACCAATGCAATAAAGAAGTCACCGTAATTAGTTATCATCAAACCTAGCAAAGATTCCCAAAACTGGTTATATTAACTTTCATATTTTATTTCTTGTCTTTTTTGGAACCCAACTTTATTAGCATGGGATTCTGTAAGATATGATAGTGAGAACAATTATGCAGACACAGCGCAACCAAACAAAAGGGCCAAGAGGCAATACCGACTTGTTTATTTGAGATATCCCATAATAACTATTATTAAAACTAGCTCATCTTTCCTTGTTTTATGTTTTGTTGATATGCAGCACATCTTTTCTTGCTAAAGTTTTATACATTTATTAGCAAGGTTTGGCCTATTATACTATAGTAATATTGTTTATTGAGAGGTAGCAGTCAATTCAGTAATAGCAAACGAACCTTTTTTTTTTTTTTTTTCCACAATTTCTTTTCATGTCCATTTCTGGAAACAAAGATATACTCACAAAAAAAATTTTATTTTAAAGTTCTAGAAAAAAATTAGAGTTTTAATTAAATTCCAAAATTTGGCCCCAATAATAAATCAGATGCTTGATGGAACATGCACTGATTTTCAGTCCAATGTTATTAACAAATGAAGAGGTGAAGCTAAATTTTATCAAATTGTGGGTATGTCCCCAGTACTACAGTAACTTCGTCAATTGGTTGGGTTGAATAAAATTGGCATTGAATTTTTTTGAATAAAAAAAAAAAATTTTAGGTCCACTTGTTGTTTTGTCATTTAATTTTCACAAAATACTTACCTAATTGGACCCTACCTCATGAAAAATGCTGCCACATCTTTATCAATAAATATAGGATTCTCGCTCGGTCCACTAGTATAAATCATGCCCTTAATCCCAACCTCACTTAAAAGAGTTAAGAAATCTCTTTCTCTGCCTCTGCTCAATGGCAACAAGTTCATTAATCTCCGCGGTCACAAGAAGGTTAGCAATATATGATTTAATCATGGTTTTATTTTACATGCGTTCATGTTTTTTATTTTTTATAAACTTCTATTAGATCGTTACGATTATTCACAATTATGATCAATTAACACTTCTAAGGCTGATTCACAATTATGGTAATGCACTCTGTTTGCCAAAAATGGAAAAAATCTGTTGCTACTTAAGACACTTCTAATTTTGCTTTCATGATCAACACAATTTAGGAACTAAGGACTCTTATGATAATGAAGTCTTTTTGCCAAAAACAAGAAAAAGTCTATTGCTGCCTAGACACTTCTGATTTTCCTTTCAATCGATTGGAGACAGACATATAGATACTACTTAATTTCAGATAAGTGCTGGTTTTGATTCTAAATTTGAAAACCTTATCGATTAAATAAACCAGCCCTCTACATTAAAACCTTAATAAACTAATATTACCAATAATCTTATTAGCTAGATTTGGATTGAGAGTTGCCAGAATTTGGAGATAAGTCCACTCTAAGATGGTTGGAGGCCTCTCTCTCTCTCTCTCTCTCTCTTCTTCTTCTTCTTCTTGGTTCAGTGAGCTAGGTTTCAGTTTTATAACATTGTTCCTGTGACTCATCACATTTATACTATTACTTATTGATAATTCAAATTATTCAATAGTTGGGGAATGGGGATGGAAAAGTTTGACATCTTCATTTAAAATATAAAAAATGCTAATTGAGTTTCAAGACTCTTGTTGTCATATATTTACATCACTCGAGGTTATAATTAAACACATTGCAGAGAATTTGAGCAATTTTTCCTTCATCAATAGAGATGTTAAATTTCAAAGTGTAAGTCAATGGATAAATAATTTCATAATTTATTGAAACGGTAAGTTGTGATTTGTGGACAACCACTTTTATATACATCCATCACCTTGTCAATAACAAGATATACATACTAAATTTCAAATACACCTGAGTTCGGTGGACAGATGTCATTGCTTCATGGCAATATATAAATTAACAAAATGTTTTGCACAAGTCCTTGATATCTAGTTTCTTTGCAACAAAATATTTTCTTTGCCTATTTTTTTATATAAAGATTAAACAGTCCTTTAAAAAGGACTCTAGAAGATGTCCTTTCGTTTAAATTATAGAGTATTACTTGACTAAGTTGGTTCCAAATTGTGTAGGTTGGAGGGAAAGGTGGCTCTAATAACTGGAGGAGCTAGCGGCATTGGTGAATTCACGGCCAAAGTCTTTGTCCATCATGGAGCCAAGGTGGTTATAGCTGACATCCAAGATGAATTGGGTCATTCAGTCATTGAGGCCCTTGGCTCATCAAATGCACTCTATGTACACTGCGATGTAACTGATGAAGCCCAAATAAAAAATGCTGTGGACAAAGCTGTGGCAACTTATGGAAAGCTAGACATAATGTTCAACAATGCTGGCATAGCTGATGAGAACAAGGTTCGCATCATTGACAATGAAAAAGCAGACTTCGAACGTGTGCTTAGCGTAAATGTGACTGGCGTTTTTCTTGGCATTAAACATGCATCGCAGGCCATGATTCCAGCACGTAGTGGTAGCATTATTTCAACCTCTAGCATAAGCTCATATGTTGGAGGTGCAGCTTCATATTCGTACACATGCTCAAAACACGCTGTCGTAGGCCTTACCAAAAATGCCGCGGTTGAGTTAGGGCAATTTGGCATTAGGGTCAATTGCTTGTCACCTTATGCACTTGCAACACCTTTAGCAACGAAATTTGTTGGTGTTGATGATGAAACCCTTGAGAATGTGATGAATTCCCTTGCCAACCTAAAGGGTGTGACTCTTAAGGCAGAAGATGTTGCAAATGCTGCTCTCTTTTTGGCTAGTGATGAATCAAGATACGTGAGTGGACACAATCTCCTAATTGATGGGGGCTTCAGCATTGTCAATCCATCGTTCAACATGTTTCAGTACCCAGATTCTTAATCATATCAGTAAGAAACTTTGTTTCCGGGTTCAAAAATGGTGTGCCATAATGATAATAGTCTTTTTTCTCCCAGATTAATGAGTGAAATAATACCAAACAATGTTCTCTTAGTGCAAGTTTATCATGTGATAGTGACAATTTTGAGGTAGTCCAATTAAATCTCTCATGATCATCTTTATACAATTTGTAAGTCATGTCTTTGAATCTTGATAAATTTGAAGTACGTACTTTGAAACAAATGTGTATGATGTTAGATAATGCGCACTAAAATTATTGCTTCTTAAGTTCTAAAGACAAAAGGGAGTCCACTAATTAGTGGACATGGTGTGTGAGAATTAAATTCATCAGTCCCACTATCTGAACACCAAAACATCCCACGCTTTTTAGTTCATTTTTCCTTGTTTGATTTGCTCCCTCCTCTCATAAAATATCCTCCTTTCCACTTTTTTTTTTTACAAGATAGAATTTCTATTCTAACTTAATTTGTGTATATGTGTGTGAGTCCACTAATTAGTGGACATGGTGTGTGAGAATTAAATTCATCAGTCCCACTATCATGAACACCAAAACATCCCACGCTTTTTAGTTCATTTTTCCTCGTTTGATTTGCTCCCTCCTCTCATAAAATATCCTCCTTTCCTTTTTTTTTTACAAGATAGAATTTTTACTCTAACTTAATCTGTGTATATGTGCGTGAGTCTCCCTTCTAGAAACTTACATCCCGGCCTTTACCCCTTACCCCCCACAAGCATTTATATCTGTAGAGTAACCACTGCACCAAGGGTGCGCAGTAGTCTTTCCATTTTGTTATAACATTTGTTAGTTTCATTCAGTAATTATTTAGTCCAATTATGATTAGGTTTGAACAACATCAATATTGTGCAAACAAATAAACAACATCGGAAAGTAAATGAGACAATATGGTGATGCAGGGAAAAACCAATGAAAACTATTTAAAGAAAAAGGGAGAAAAAAAAAAGAAAAACCTACGAGGACTTGACCAACCGATTCTATATGCAAAATACATTCACTAAATGAATTGAAATTTTTACGATAAGAATAACTCTATTCTAAATTGCTACATCTTAGTAGTATTAAGAATCTTACCATACACTTGCATGTATGGATGGAAATATCACAAGTTAATTTAATTATTCCATAAAAATGTTAATTAAAATTTATTTGCATAATACAATCCCATGGTTATAGTGTTTAATCTCTTGCTTAAAGGTTTTTGTCCCCTATTTTTGTCTGGCCGAGTATCCAGACCCCTTTGTATACTTTATTTTTACCTTATATTGAAATTTATATCTTTAATCTCAAAAAAAAAAAAAAAAAAAAATTATGGTAGACATGTAAGAACAAAATAATCTTGGCAAATAATATTATCCTTTTAATTAATTTTAAAATAAATATCTCTTATCAGATAACGCATTTATTTAAATTAATTCATTAAAGTTCTAACTATGGAAGAACGCAATCAAAAGAGAGTCGATTTTTGTTTGTTTTTTTAATGGGACATAAATATGAGATAATATAACGAATTACATGACCTAGTTCTCAAAAAAAAAAAAAAAAGTCCTTAAAATAAGCAAAAAAAAAAAAAAAAAAAAAAAAAAAAAAAAAAAAAAATCTCTATATAAATAGGAGAGGTATCAAACTGAAAAGGGGTCAAGATTTTCACTTACGGTAGACTATTGAATACCAACCCATCACCCAAACCCATTTTCTTTTTTAACTATTTTTTTTTTGTGTGCATATTTTTCATCTCTCTCTCTCTCTCTCTCTCGTAGCACACAAATCACTTTAGCATCCATTCATCCATAACATTCATTCACAAAGAAAACTTCACATAGTTTTTAGGATATTCCACTTATCATATCATCAACAGACTGAAAATTCATCAACAAATGTCAAACTTCCAGAGTCTTTTTGGGTTAAACAAGCATAAATATTAACTAAGAAACAATAAGTCTTGTACATCTTGGATATTTCACATGCTCGTGCACTCACATGCTAATAGCAATAATGATGAATTTCAAATGAATAATTGCCCTAAATATTACATTTGTATATTCATAGCCTTTATGTTTAAAAATACTTTCACATAAATTTAGCAGTATCGAAGTGGATTGAAATGTTATATTAATGTGGCTCAACAAAAATGTAGTAACAATAAATGTTAAACTTAAGATTTTAGATATTATGAGTTTGAGATTTATATATAATATTTTAATAAATTTGGATTTAGATTAGGTGCTGATTTAGATTAGGTGCTTTCAACCCAAATATGTCTTTTCCCATTATGTAATTGCACAAAATAGATCGAAGTGGAGCAAAATGGACCGAAGTGGTCTGAATGGACCGAATTGGACCAAATAGAACAATGTGGGCCAAATGGATAGAATAGGACCGAATAGGAACAAGATAGACCGAAGTGAACCAAATAGGACTGAATAAGAACGAATGGACCGAAGTGGACAGAATGGACTGAACGGGACCCAATTGGATTGATGTGGATTGAATAGTACTAATGTGGACTGAATAGAGCCGAAGTGGACAGAATGGACTGAATAGAACCAAAGTGGACAAAATGGACGGAATATGACCAAAGTGGACCGAACAACCCTAATAGGACTGAAGTGGACTAAAGTAGACAGAATGGACCGAATAGGACCAATGTGGACTATATAGGACTGAAGTGGACATAATAGGACTAATATGGACCGAATAGAGGCAATGTGGACTGAATGGACCAAATAGAACTTTAGTGGACAGAATGGACTAAATGACTGAATGGACCGATTAGGACTATGTAGACCGAATAGGACCAAAATGGACCGAATAGAACTAATGTGGTCCGAATGAGACTTTTGAATATTTATCATTTTTATTGCATTTTTAAGGCTCATATTTCTAATTTCTAATGTCAATTTTCTTTGTATTTTTTAACTCAAAACTACAGAGTGTAGCCCATATATAATAAAATTTCATACTTTTCAACCCAAAAATTAAGAAACAAAATGAATTTTTGAACTAAACTTGAAAAGACAACCTACACAAAGAATCAATTTAAGGCCCAGTTAGTCTAAAATGGACTGAAGATGACTGAAATTGACTGAATGGATTGAATTGGGCCGAATGGGACAGAAATAGACCTAATTGGACCAAATAGAAATTATTTAATTTTTAGGGAGAACAAATTATCTTCAAAAAATTTTAGAGAAAAAAATTATAAATCATATTACTAGACAAAATAATTATTTATCCCCATTCATCTTGTGGGTCTACGACTAGTATTGTGAATAAAAGTTTTAATGGATGTGCCAACAATCATATGGTCTAGTGACACTCCTGTAAGCATGCAAGTCTGTACCAAGTTAGATTTTCTCAATCGAAACTTTTGGAGGGAAGTGAAAGATGATAACAAATTGGGTTGTTGTCTTAAGAGTTTGAAGTCCATTTGTACTCCTAAATGTGAGGGAGGTTTGGGCATTAAGAAGACAGAGGATATGAATAAGGCGCTAGTTGCGAAAATGGCTTGGGAAATAGCTAGCAATGCTGATAAATGGTGGGTAAAAGTCTTTCAAAAGAAATATGTGAAGAACATAAATTTTATGAAAATCCCAGTGCCGAAAGTAGTGTCTTGGTCTTGTCAAAGTATTCTTGCTTGCAGAGATGTCTTGAATGAAATGACCAAATATTCTAGTGTTTGAATGCAAACGTTGAATACTCAGTTAAATCAGCGTATTATGCTCTACTAATCCCAGGTATTGCCCACCACCCAATCCTTCAAAATAAAGAGTCGAAAAAACTCTGGAAGTTGAAAATCCATGTAAGATTCAAGAATCTACAGTGGAAACTTTCATGGAATTATTTAGCTACAAGTTTTGTTCTTAACAACAGGTTTCCTCTCCCATTTGTTAGCTGTTTTTTGTGCAACAATGCAATTGAGTTCGCGGAGCATTTGCTCCTTCAGTGCAACTGGGCTGCCAAAATTTGGTTGTTGTCTCCTCGGCCTATTAATTGTAATTATTTAAACATATGCAGTCAATATCAGATTGGGTGAAAATGATCTTAAGCCCAGAAATCTATTTGGGTCTAAATGATGAGGAGTCCAGAAATTTCCCACTTTTTGCTACAACTGTTTTTGACCCGCTATGGATGACTAGAAATAAAGTGAGAATGGAAGGAGTTATTTCAAGTCCTATGGAGATTGCAAGACAGGTGCAGAGATTATTTATAAAGCACAAGCAAGCATGGAAAGAAAAAACTAAGAGGCAAACTAGAGATCCAACTTGGCATCCTCCACCAATTGAATGGGTTAAGTTGAACTTTGATGCAGCCTTAGAGAATGAACTAGCTCGGTGACATTGGTGAGCAAAGACCAAAATGGGAAGCTTAGTATACTTAGCCCCCCCACTGGAGTATCAAAGTTGTAAGGAGGATATTCTTATTTTGGCTAATCGTTTGTAAATGTTGTACTCTCTTATGTTTATAGAGAGGGCAACAAGTATGCCCATCTATTAGCCTAATGGACTGCCCTTTTGTCTTGAACTGGGCGGCTAGTTCTCATTTTATCTATGTTGCCTCATGTTGTCCAAGCTATGGTTGGAGCGAATACAAATCTTTTAGACCATTTTTTGTGTTCTACTTTATGTTTCGTCAATTATAACTTATCATGTATTTATTTGATTTTTCTTATAAATTAGCCAAAGTTTAAAATAGAAAAAAATAAGCACATGGCAAGTTATAATTGATGGAATATAAAGTGGAATACAAAAAAGAGTATAGAGGATTTGTATTCAATTGGAGTGGGAGTTGGCCTCATGCCCACTTCCTCTTGTTGTTCTATTAGTTGATTTGCTTGATCAATAAAGTATTTTTTCAGCATTAAAAAAAGAAAAAAAAAAAAAAAAGAGAGTAACACTACCGTAATATTTTGGGGGAAAATTCCTCAACTTTTGGTTAAAAAGAAATTAAATTTTCTTTCTCAACATATATTTTAAATGAAAACTTATTAATTTAAACTCTCTTTAAAAAGCATATTAACTATTAAGCATTAACAATACTTGGTGTGTTTGCATAAGTGCTTCACACAAGTATAAGTATTTGTGGGGTGTGGAGGGGAGAAGGGGGGGGGGGGAAGACTGGGGTTCAAGTATTCAGAAGAGAGTTTTACACACATATAATTTTAGAATAAGTTAGAGTAGAATTTTTATCTTGTATTAAAAAAAAAAAAAAAAACTTGGTGTGCCTTATTAGGAAAGTTAACTACCAATATGATTTTCTTACATGGCAAAAGAATGGAAAATTATGTAATAAGTATTATTATGTCATACTTCTTTCTCTCACATGAATAGTAAAGGCACTACGAATTTAATTAATAAGATTCACTATTATGTGAGAGGAGAGAATACAATATTAATGTACTCCTAGAATATATATTATATAATTACTCTAAAAAAAATAGGAGATGCGCTAGAGTAATTTATGGAGGCCCCGCCCTACTTGGTCCTATTTTGTCTCCATCTCTAACACTATACTAGTAATAACTTGCCACCTAAAAATAGGAATATTTTCTTATTTCATAATGCATTTTATTTTGAAAACTTATGGGATTTTTTATAAATTTTTTATTAAGAGATAGAAGAGAGATTGTGGGAGTTGATAACTAATATTGAGAGAGAGAGAGAGAGAGAGAGAGAGAGAGAGAGAGAGAGAGAGAGAGAGAGAGAGAGAGAGAGAGAGAGAGAGAGAGAGAGAGAGAGAGAGAGAGAGAGAGAGAGAGAGAGAGAGAGGCATATGATGTTATTAGTGAGCACAATAGTTTTAAGAAAGGATAAATTTAGGTATAATTTCTTTAAGTGTCGTAGGGTAGATTTCTTTAAAAAAAATTAATTATATAATTTTATTGTATTGAATTTAATTGTTATTTTTTAAAATAGCATGATTTGTGCTTTATTGATCATTATAGCCATGAGTTTGAATTTAATTAAGAAAACTAAGATACAATGCCTAAGGAACTATATTTAAATTTTGCTTTATTATAAAATGAAATAAAGTAATCATAATAAAGAATATAAACATCCTCTCACATGTTAAGTATAAGTGCTTATGAGTTGTGAAGGGTAAGGTCAGAGTTCAAGTTTCCAATAAGGAGTTTCACATACATATACACTTAAATTAGGTTAGAGAATAATTTATGTCTTCTATAATATATATATATATATATATATATATTTAACGTTACATTCTATCAATCGTAAATCTTCTTCTTCTTTATTTTTTTTTTAAAATTAAATAGCTAAATTTTAAAATGATATATTGAAATAAAGAAACACACTTTCTATATGAATTGTATTTTATATTTTATAATAAAGATTGTGACTTGAGAGTTGTTAGATTAAAAAAAAAAAAAGTAATTGATGGGGGACCAAATATAACTTAGTGAAAGTTGTCATGATCAATTATGAGTAGCCTCTAGTAGGTGAGTGCCTCAATGGTCACGCCCATGGGGTCTGCCACAATGGTTATCCCCCCCACTCATTTTGTTCATTAAAAAAAAAAAAAAAAAGTGAGCTATTGCCTAGCCTATTACAAGACCACGTGACATTAGATGTGCCATTAACCTTTAGTGGTTCTAACATGTAAGGATACGAATAGTAAATATTTTTTTTGGTTATTTATGAAAAAAAAAAAAAGTATTTATACATAGGGCATTGGTTTAAGAAATATTTTCAGAAATTTTTTATGAGAAAAAAATGAATTAATTATTTTAAGTTTTAACAGCTTTTTATACTTCCAATAAAATTGATGTAATTTTTTTAAAAAAAAATAGTTTATTAATGATTGCCTTAAGGACGCTTATTTAACAGTAATCTAACCTTCCTCAACTTGATACAATTTCAACAACCAAAATTTTGATGATGTGTACCGATAAAGGTCTTTACCGGGACCGATGAAAAAAATGGGATCACTTTTTATGGACTCGTTGAGAATGATTTTGATCTAGTTCATGATATATTAGAAGTAGAAGGCACCCAGGTGGGATCCTCACGGACTACCTCAAGCCGGAATCTAGCTTTCTCCATCTTTAATTCTTTTACCATTTCAAGCTTTTGATTTCTTCTCACATCAAGCATTTGTGCTGCAAATGGGACAGTCTTCACAAATCTGTTCACAACATAGGAAAACCCAGATCAAATAAGAAATGAACAAAAGAATTGAATATTCACAGCAAAACCCAGATCAAAAAAGAAATGAGAGTTCATTCAGGATGAACTCAACGGGTCTTGATGGGCATAGGAAAACCCAGATCAAATAGGAAATGAACAAAAGAATTGAATATTCACAGCAAAACCCAAAACAAAAAAGGTGATGGTTCATTTAGGATGAACTCAACGGGTCTTAATGGGCACAGGTAGGCCATCGACCCGTAATCCTTCCACTGCCAGGGGCGGGAGGTTGTCGCTGCTCTGTGAAACCAGCCTCACGCAGTTTCCTCCACTCTAGAAACCAAGAGACCCAGAGCCTTAGCCCAAGTCACATGGTTCAACCCTTGGCTTGGAATGGGCAGGCTAATTGTTGGCCACTCGCACCCGACTTAGTTGAGTTATCCCACAGTCCCATCACATTAATGCCCCGCGAAGGTTACAAGCTCTCGCTACTAAGCTCGGCGATTGAGAAAATGATTTACGCCTGTTATAAAGTATAGTTTTTTCTTGTACTTGAGCGGTGTGGGACTGATGCTTGTTTTCATTTTGGGGTGCAAACTTCTCATTTTAAACACGCCCCCCCATTTAAGTGATTAGTCCTGAAAGTTCTAGTCCTTGATAGGTGGAGATGTACATCAATTATTTGTTTAAATATCACTTTAATTTAACAAATTTTTTCATAATTTAGGTGGCTCAAATTGGATCACGCATACCATCCATTAGTTCAATGATAAAAAAAAAAAATTTGAGAGGGAGAATTTGGAGTTGGGTGCATTATCCATTATTGTGTAAATCATGCATATGCACTGTACAATAAAATAAAATTACATATGCACTGTACAAGCATATATGGATTCAAATTATATTCTCTCTTTTATTTTTTTTATTTTAATTTTTTTTGGATATACGCATGAGTTTACTCTTTTTTTTATTGAGTTTTTGATGATTTATTTATATTATACCATTTGTCTTTTGCACATCATTAATTCACCTAGAACAAAAATTTTTAAAAATTTAATAGGACACGTGGCGCAAAAGTAGACAACAATTGGAATCCAATTTAAAATGTAATTGGATTTTCTCACAGCTTTACCTATTAATATATAACTAGCTTGTAACCCCATGTATATGCATGAATATACTTAAAAAATATATATTAAGAGGCACAGTAAAATAATCTTACATATGTAATTTAAATATGATTGATAGTCATTCTTATATATATATATATATATATATATATATAATATTTTTAACTCTTTAAAAAATTTTCTAAAAATGTTATTAGGTAGAAAATGTAAATTGTTCATTTTAAAATTTTTTTTATGTTCATTAATTCTAGACTTTTTGGTTTTTGTACACAATAATGCACTTGAATGAATATTTATGATATGGTCCCACATTTGATTTCAAAATTAAGAAATAAAACTCTCTCTAAAAATAAATAATTTAGAACACATGGCGCAAAATTGAACTTCAATTGTAGAATCTAATTGGATTTTCTCTAAGCTTTACATATTAATATATATATATATATATATATATATATATATATATAAATATAGATAGATAGATAGATAGATGACTTAGAAATTTGAATTGTTTTTAATTCTACAAAAAAAAAGGGCTCATAAAGTGTTAGATATATGATTTTATATATAGTGTTAGATATATGATTATGTTTTTCATGATTTTCATATTGGACTCATCATTTTCTACTCTAAATTAACTCATTTGATACAAAAGTTAAAAAAAAACTTCGATTAGATGGAACACGTGCAGTAAAATTAAACTCTAATTGAAATCTAATTTTTACACTAAACTAACTAACTTGGTTCAAATTTTTAAAATTTTTGATTAGATGGGACTATATATATATATGATTTATAAATTTGAATTGTTTTTAGTTGTACAAAAAAAAAAGGCTTATAAATATAAAAATCATTCAAAAATTACGTTTTTATTTTATATGGTTTACTTATATTGGACTCCTTATTTTTTTACTCTAAATTAACTCATTTGGTACAAAAAATAAAAAAACTTAAATTAGATGGGACACATGTCGCAAAATTAAACTTTAATTGAAATTCAATTTTTACATTGAATTAACTTGGCATAAAAATTTAAAATCTTAGATTAGATGGGACACATGGCGCAAAATTAGACTCTAATTAAATTTCAATTTGAAATCTAATTGGATTTTCTCTCAGCTTTACCTATTATTATATATATATGTAGATAGAGATATATATATAGATTAGTGTGTAATCCTATGCATATGCACGAGAACAATTAAAAACATTCACAATTGCATGGTTTTAATTAATTTTACATTTAATTAGTTTTAGACACTTCAGTATTTTCACCCAATAATTTACTTATCACAAAAATTAAAAACTTAGATGGACATGTGGCGGAAAATTGGATTCCAATTGAAATCCAATTTAGAATTTAATTAGATTTGGACTCTTCGATTTTTACACTCAATAATTCACTTTGCACAAAATTAAAAATTAAATGGAACACATGGCGCAAAATTAAAAATCCAATTAAAATCTAATTGGATTTTCTCCGAGCTTATATATATATATATATATATATATATAGGGTTGGGTTCAAGTTACACCTAATGTAACTTTAAATAATTTTACACCAACTAATAATTTGTTATAGAATTTATATTTTAGAAATCTCACTATTGAATTACATATTCTATATGTTCTTCACATTCATTCCAATTTTTATATCAATTGAATGTTATTTACCATTCGATAGATAAACTCATATTTTATGCATTATTTTAAATTACAAAAACTTAAAATTAAACAATTGATTAATGACATGACCATTAATATTTTATTACTTTGAAATTTTGCAAGTATAGAGAATATTCGAAAATAATGTAATTTAATGGTGGATTTGTCAAAATTTATATCTAATTAAAAAATATTAAGTAGTATAATATTACTTAGAGTTATACCAGGTATAACTTGAACTCATCCCTCCACACACACATGCGCATATATATATGGGAAAAACTTGTAACCTAATGTTCACGGGAGAACACATTTAATTAGTAAAAGAAAATGTAGTCAAAAGTTCTACCTTGGGTAAGGTAGAACTTGCCAAAAGTGGTTAGTTTTTATTTCCTTTTTCAAAGTAAACGGCATGGATCTTTATTGATTGAAAGTAATAAAATTACAAAACCAGAACTAAAGTGGTAAGCTGTGATTATACACTAATCACAGCATATCAATTTTAAACACTTACGAAGTCACAAAGACTCTTATTGTTATACATTCCATGCAACAGTAAACAAGAGTTGGGGAGTAGTACTCAAATTCTAACCCATGAAGGCGCTAAAAATATTCACCATGTTAGGATTCACCACACTATACCCTCCATCTACCAAAAGGTTGAGCCCGCTTATATAATTTGCTTCATCGCTAGCCAAGTATAGTGCTGCTCGTGCTACATCTTCTGCCTTGAGAATTTGTCCCTTTAGATTACCAACAAGATTACTTATTGCGTCTTCTGCTTGAGACTTCTCAGCTTCACTAATCTCTGAAGACATACCAGTCCCCACGACTGCAAATGGAGACACACAATTTACTCTTATACCATATTGGCCAAGCTCAGCTGCCAAGCCTTTAGCTACCCCCACAATATTGCCCACTTTGAGGCTGCATAAGCATGACTTGAAATTCCTGCTATTGCTGAGGCCGCACTAGAAGTAAATAGTATGCATCCTTTGCGCTGTGGTACCATAACCCTTGCGGCATGTTTGGCTCCTAGAAAAGAGCCAACCAAGTTCACGCTAATAGTTTGCTCTAGATCTGACTTCTTTGTATCCAGAATTCTCCCTAATGGGCTAGGGCTGTCTATGATGCCCGCATTGTTATACATTATATCAAGTTGTCCATGTTTGGCAACGGTGGTGTCAATAAGATTGCAGATATCATCTTCATTTGTCACATCGCAATGGATGTAGCTAACATTTTTCCCAAGCTTATCTGCAATTTCTTGGCCTAGGTTATCTTGTACATCAGCAATGACAACCTTGGCACCGTGTTCATGGAAGAGATGCACGGTACTTGCTCCAATCCCGCTTGCTCCACCAGTTATGATTGCCACCTTGCCGTCTAGCCTGAAGATGGAATTGAATTAGTAGAGGAACATGGCAGAATTTCCACATGTAAAATCAAGTCTGATTCAAAACTTGAGTAATATGTTGTACTATTTCTGGTTACATTATATAAAATATAATATAAGCCTATGCCAAATCAAATTAAAGTTTCATGTTTCAACGGTTTAACTTTTAAAATCTCTGAAAATGACAAAAAGAAAAATAAGTTGTTTGAGCATCATCTCGTGTTGAGTAAACTTGAGTGGAACTTTAGGGTACTAATCTTTTAAATTGAATTTAGTCAACGCAGTATACCCCATGCATATGGGCCATATCACTAGCCAAAAATGTTGTTTACTCCAACAATAAAACATGCTACAAAAGGTATATATTAATGAAAATAATGAAAATAACGTAAAGCAAAACATGCATAAAGCAATGTAAGAACTTAGTGAACCACATAGTTTCTGACCTTTTTGCAATTGCTAACAGGGAGAACGAGATAAAGAGGAATATTTTGTAAGCCTTCGAAGTATGGGAATAGATTGCCGACGACCTTTGATTTATATGCTCAAAGCAAAGACAAAGAAGAGGGATCGTGCCACAAGTAACCTCATGAATTTATCGAGTTAAATTTATAGGATAAGCTCCGAAGCCTAAAATCGTACTCGCTTGGCAAGTGGGTTGGTTATTTATTTATTTTAATTTTTTATTAAATTATAAGGTGGGTGTTTATTAACCAAAAAGTCTTTGGCAGTTAATTTATCTTCATTAGGTCGGCTGCATTATTTAGTTCATTCAATAATCTTCATTAGGTTGGCCGCATTATTTTGTTCATTCATGTGGCAACTCATGACTCATGAGTAACTTTCTAAAGTTTTGCATGCATGGTGATGCATGTAGGGATGGCCAAAACCCACTGGGTAACGGATACCCAATCCAAAAGTGTTGGATATTAACCGATTTATCTTGGACAAAGAGAATAGGCTGGATTTCTCCCGAACTCGAAATTATCAGGCTAGGTTTAGGTATTGCCTGATTCTGATCTATATTATTATTATTTATTTAAAAAAAAAAAAAAAACCCTAAAAGAACACAATGGATGCTTTTGCCTTAATATGTGAGAATTGGAGTTTAATGTTTACTGATTTATAAGTATGGCTGTTATCATTGAATTTGAAAATTAACTGGTAGCCTTTTTGAACTTTAATCTCATTATTTATGTACTTTTTTTTTTTGAGACATTATTTATTTACATTAAACTAAGTACTTGTTACCCAATCAAATGCAAGTTAGGTGGGAAAAAAGAAATGGCAGGTTACTAGGTTAGGATTCTGTCCAGAACTAAATTTGCAATTTGTTGCTACATCAACCCATGCTCAACATTGGCTAGGCCTTTTGTTCGCAGCCTGAATAGCTTAGCTTATGCTCAACATTGGTCCCCTCCCTCCCCCCATTCAGCTAAGATTAATGTTGATACGGCTATGGGCCTGCGTTTCTCTGTCATTGCAGTTGTTGCTAGAGATTGGAGAGGGGAGTTGGTACTTGCTTATTCAAAGAAAGTGAACACCACTCTCCCTCTCCAGGCTGAAGCTGAGGCTTTGAAGTGGGTGCTATCCATAGCACCCTATTTGGATTTTGAGGCCATGTGCGTCGAGTCAGATTCCCAGATTTGTGCCAATCTCCTGTCTGACAAAGAATCTGCCCATCCTTGGCGTATCAAGTCCATCATTGCTGATGCTCGGGCTCTTTTGGCTGCTTCCCCAAGCACCTCAGTTTGCTGGGTGAATAGGCAATGTAATTATGCTCCTCGTGCTCTAGCTAGATGGTCTTTAGATTTTTATTTTTATTTTTTTGGTTGTTGTTGTAGGCAACAACCCCACTTGTTTTGTTTCCGTTGTGAGGGGTGAGGCTGGCCTGTCGTTGTAGCTTGTGTTTCTATTAATAAAATTTTCTGGCCATACAAAAAAAAAAAAAAAAAAAAAAAAAAAAAACCCTATATTGAAGGCAAATTTCATGAGTAAAAACAACAATAATATATCACACGAAGTGTGGCTTGATGGTAAGAGTTTTTGTCTCAGCACTTAGAAATGAGCTGTTTGAACGATAGCTCTAGCAAGGCTTGCGTGATATATATAGTATTACCTATTACCGTCATGTGGTATAGGGTTGATGAGCCCACACCCCCTTTTTTTTATTTAGCCAAAAGAAAAAAAGAAAAAAAAAAACACCAGTAATATTGGACTATCATGTACCATTTATACGAAAATGCCTATATGCAAGGCAGTAGTGCATTGTGACTTGTCCATTGAAGACTGCAAAAGTGTACAGACTTTTACAGGTTTAATGGTGTTGCACAATTGCACTACACTTCTCCCTATTTTATTAATTTAAATAATAATAATAATAATAATAATAATTAAAGAATGGTATTCAATTTTCGAAGTCCAGTATATTTGGGGACATCCCAAAATATAATAGATGATTAATAATTTGGGATAGAGAGAATATTAGATGTGTATATTGAAAAATTCAATATAAATTACATTTTTTTATACTCTGTATGCTTTCAATAATTATCTCTTCTATTAAAAATGTTTGTTTTATAATTTTTTATTTTAAAATTATTTAACAAAAATGAGTTTATAAATTGAATAGTAAATCTAACACAAAATTTGGCATACACGTTAAGAAGAAAAATGAAAACTTATGAATTAACGGTGAGACTCATCATTCATGTGAGGAGAGAAAGTAAGACATTATTGTACTCAAGAAGTATGAAATAATTTTCAAGATGGAGTGTAATTATACAATACTTTGGGCAAGGATGGAGGTAGCCTTTGACAATTCGCCCCCAAACCCCCCCCCCCCTCCTCCCAAATTGTTTTAAAAAAAATATTAGAATATATATTAGGTATTAATTTTAGCAATTTTGTTCTATAAAATTACACTTTGCCCCCTTAATAATATCATTAATTCTTTTAAGAGTGATGTTATAGTCACAAATTTTTCTACAATATTTTTACAAATTATTGAGGTAACAAATTCTTATTGGTTCACATCTAGCTAGGCCTACCACTTACACCAATTTTTTACTTACCATCATCTACTCATCACATCAGTAATTTGTAAAAAAAATTATAAGTTTATCATTTTCTTCTTTTTAAAGACCATAAAAAATCTAGAAATTTAAATTTTAAAACAAAATATATAAGCCCAAAAAAATTAGCCCAACAACAAAAATTACGAATAGTGAAGCTAAAAAAAATTAACTCTAATCAACCAATTTTACCCAAAACAAACAATCCGACTTTTTAAAAAATTTCAAACAAAATAATTGTCCTTACCTAATAGAATGCATCAAAGTCACAAAAAAAAAAAAAAAAAAAAAAAAAAAAAAAAACCTCAGTGGCTAAAGCCACCACACACAACTACAGGCGGAGCCAACGGGGGCCATCCCCCCCCCCCCCAACAAAAAAAGTTTTTGGCAAAAAATATATACAACAATTTCAATCCTAAAAACTAAAGTAACTATGGGTCTAGGACTAGAATAGAGTACTTTAGCTCTAGGTCCTTAGCATGGCTGATTAGTTTAGTACTTAAATTAAATTTATTATAATTTGATAATAGAAATTTGTTAGTGTTTAATTGATATTAGTGACTTGGATAATTAAATTAAATTATCATTATAAATTTTTTATTCTATCAATTTGAGGAATTGAGGTTATAAAATTTAATATTTAGGATTTCATATTTCATAATAACTTATGGGGGAAAGATTTACAATTGATGCAAAAATGACCTCTCATGTTGTTTGCACCAATTTAGTTTAGCATCAATTATAAGTGATTTTAGTGTTATGAAAGAGTGTAAAAGCAACCTTTTTAAGTTTAAGTTAATTTGTGAAATTAAGACTTTTTTGGTCTTTTTTTTTATACATAAGAACTCTATTGTGTTTACCTCCCCCCCCCCCCAGCCTAAAATATTTCCTAGCTCCGCCATTGCACACAACCAACAACCACTACAAAAAACGCGCTTTGGAGCTGCGTTTTTGAGCTGCGTTTTTAAAAAACGCAGCTTCAGTATACTGTTTGAGCTGCGTTTTTAAAAAACGCAGCTTCAGGATACTGTTTGAGCTGCGTTTTACAAAAACGCAACTCCACCATTGGACGTATAGCTGCGTTTACTAAAAAAACGCAGCTCTAGACCCATCAGGAAATTTTTTTTTTTAATATTTCCTAAAGCTGCGTTTGTTAAACGCAGCTTAAACTGATATAGAGCTGCGTTTTATTAAACGCAGCTTAAAAACGTCTGGAGCTGCGTTTAATCAAACGCAGCTTTATATAAATGTATAGAGAGCTGTCTGCTGCGTTTGATTAAACGCAGCTCCAGATATGTTTAAGCTGCGTTTAATCAAACGCAGCTCTAGGATTGCTATAAAATTTTTTTAAAAAAACCCCTAAATCTCAACACAATTGACCCGAAACCTTTGAAAAATCACTCTCAGCTCTCTCAACCTAGCTCCCCGATCCCTAACCTGGCCGCCGTGCCCGCACAACCTCTCGCCGCCGTGCACTCAACCAACCCACAAACCTCACGCCTTTTAGCCTCCCTCGTCAATCGGTAAGCTCTCTCTCTCTCTCTTTCTCTCTCATAGATCCTCTCTCTCAATACCCATGTTTCTGTTTCTCTATTTTCATTGACACCCTTCAGAAAAAATTTGATCTTTTTGTGCTGCATATTTGTTTTCTCCGATGGGATTTAGATTTGTGTGATTTAAAGGTATTTTTTTTATTTGCTAAATTGTGTAGTATGGTTTAATGGGTACTAATTTATGTTGGGTTTATTATTGTTTCTCGTTTTTGGATTGGTATAGGTGAGGATTCAATTGGGTCAGGGATTAGCAGGCTCAGTAGTGAGGAACATGCTTAAGGAGGAGGGCTTTGGTGCCTTTTACAAGGTTTGGTTCTACAAAATAATAAAAAGTTTGGATTTTTATACAATATGATCTGTTTATCTCAGCTATAAAGACATGTATGTGTTTTCAAGTATCGAACTTGGTTTTTGTTATTCAAGATCTGTATTAAAAAAATGGATCTTTACAATGGTATAGTTGAGGATTTAAATTTATCATATAGTGTGTACATTAGGGTGATATCCTCATTATTTTCAAATGAGCTATATGGTTTGGATTGTGTTAAGTATTTGCCCGTTGTTTAGTTTGGTGTATGAATTTATGTAGAGGGTGCTTGTTTAAATGTCAGAATAAGAGGCTAAAGTATCAAATTGTTTATGTAATATGCTTTAGATTTTATATAATTTCGTTGATTTTAATTTATGGTTTTTGTGTGATAAGAAACAAATAGGATTGGATTTTGATGTAATGACAAGTACTTTTTATCCAAATGATGATTTTTAATGTTCAAAGTTTGGAGTCAGATAACATCATAACACTATTTGCTTACCAATTTTTTCAAACCTCACACAAGTAGAGCCCTATCTATTGTCAAACTATTGTTGTTTTGCTCTCGCTGCATATGTTCTTAGGTCCACTCTGCCATCTTTTTCTTAAGTGTATTATGAATGGCTTTCATTTGTACTAATAAGAGAAGTATGATAACCAAGTTTTATATGTATTATTTTAGGTGCATCATCAATTCCTTATTAGAGTGTCTCAAATTCTTTTTTCGATATTGTGTTTGTGTGTTACAGCATGGTCTATATGTACTACTGTTGGAGATATGGCTCACAAACCTGCATACTTTGTGCCTGGTAAGCTCTAATTTTTATGTCAACTTGGGGTGAGAATCATATGCTCAGTATAGTGAAAAAAAACTGAATAAAGGTGGATAGCAGCCTTATATGACATGATATTCTTGGTCAATAAAACAATAGCATAAGCAAATCTCAATAGAAGACCATCAAAACACTACAAAAAATATTAGAGCACCTCAAAATTCTGTTTAAGTATAAAGATAAACAACATGCTATGGCAATGCATTGTGTGGGATAATATTGTCACCAAGCTTATCAAGTGCTTTGACTAGAGTCAAGGTGGTTGAGCAATGCGACTCTTGATGATTGTTTTTATTGCATTCTTAAATTAGTTACACTTAAGGCAAACAACTGATTTTTATACATAGTTGTTTTTATTGCCTCAATTTTTATTTTATTTTTTGGGGGTGGGGAACCCTTTAGCATTGGCTAGAACTTGTACTCAACAGCCAAGGATTGCACACCCTATAATGAAAGCATCTTAAAAATCAACCAAATAGTTGCTACATCACTTGAATTTCCATTCTTTTACATTTTGCATGAATTGTCTGATTTGTTGATCAAACTTTTGACTGTCCTGTTCCATGGGTCAAAATTTTGCATTAATATTCTGTTTAGTTGACAGTTGTGTGACTCTTCATTTCAGTTAGTTTAATTCAGTTATTAGTATTTATTGGTGTGCACCACAATTTTAACAGACTGTCAACATTATTTTGATGTGTGTGTGTGTGTCTAAGCTATAAAGTTTTAGTGTATTATATCATATTTATTGGTTTTGCAGATTCGATGTCAGCCTGGAATCTTCTTAGAGAGTTCCAAATCAGGAAAGTTCACATGGCTGTTGTCCTTAATGAATATGGTGGAACTGAGGGAGTGTTTGATGTGGATGCAAACACTTCGATGTGGATGCAAACACTTCTATTGATTAGCTTTCTAAAGATTTAAACGTCAAAATGCCTGAGGTATATTACAACTTTATTGATTTAAATTATTATTCTGAAAAGTAAAATGTCAGGGGTACATTATTCTTTTTTAAATGCTAAATTCTTTTTCTTGGTCTGCATTATAAAGTATCTGTGCCCATGCCTATTCCCTCCTGGTTTCTCTAGTCCAACTACAATTGGTTGAAGGAATCTATCTAGTCCAGCCATTTCTTTGTGGTAGTTCACCTGTTTAACCATTATTTATGAATTTGTTACTAATAGTTGTAACAATTGTTTCTCTAATTTTTAAAGATATATTCTTTTGGAAATGTCTAGTTGAAATGAGAATATTAAGAAGGATAAGTGAAAGTACAAGGAAAAATAGGATTTAAAATGAAGAAATATGCTTAAAGATAGGGATGGCCCCTATTGATAATGAAAATATTTTTTTGATAAATCTGTTGATAATGAAACTTTTTCCAATGGCTTTGTGTTGACTCCAACCAATCCTAGGTGTTGATTCCTAGGTTTCTATAGGGCTTGGTGCTGATTTTAAGCAAACCTAGGTGTTGATTTGTAGGAATTATATCTGATTGATGATGAATTGACACTGTTCCCTTCTCTAATAGCTCTTATGTCTTGATAACTTGAAATACAATAGGAGATGATAAAGTGAAATTCACACCTTCATTTTTAAAGCCTTTTTAGATGATAAAGTTAGTGCCTCCCTTTTTGAAACTGAATATTTTTGCTTTTCACAGATAGTATCTTGGTAAATCCTTAGTCCTACCTTGTCTGACTGTCAACAATCTTGGTAAAATTGTGTCTTCAATAATTCAATCTTGATTGGTTTTAATATTTTTTTTTTTGTTATTATTATTTTTTTATAGGATTTTTTGTTATTATTATTGAAGTTTGAGTATGTGATGGTTGATGGGTTTTAATGAGTATGGTCTGGTTAGTATGTGATGCATTTTATTTAATGTTATAGCGTATAAATTATTGTTATTGGGTCTAATCATAATAGGGATCACCAAACTTCCAATTAACTTAAGAAAAAACATAGGAGAGATTTTGTTAAAGTGGAAATGACAAAAACAACTTCAGCCGTGGTTACCTACCTGGAGCACCATACACACAGACACACACCACACTCCTAACTCTAACTCGAGTTAAATTCAGAATGAGGACAATAATGTTTGTGACTCATTGTTTATAGAATGAGTTATGTTTGCAAAGGAAGATGATACTGAGGAGCAAAAAATGGCAATGAAAATATTGTGATTAGGCAATATTGGGATTGGGCTGGAAAAAAAAACTATAGCTGCGTTTTCTACAAAAAAACGCAGCTATAGGCAAAAATCTATGGGAGGCTGTAGCCGTGTTTCTAAAACGCAGCCCAAAGCAGGTCTATAGCCGCGTTTTTTTATGAAAACGCAGCTATGGGTCTCGCATCTGGGGTTGTGAGAAAACGCAGCTCTAGGCTATGTAAAACGCAGCTACAGACCTCGGTTTGGGCTGCGTTTTTGAAAACGCAGCTCTAGGTCCCCGCAGGGGCCTATAGCCTCGCTGCATAGGCTGTGTTTGGAAAACGCGACTTAAAAACGCAGCTATATCCTTTAGCTGCGTTTTTTATAGGCTATAGCTGCGTTTTGCAAATGCGGCTATAGCCTTTTTTTTTGGTAGTGAACAAAGCCATCTCCCTTAACTACAAGTCTTGGCTTTGTCATTGACTTTTGGAGTACAATAATATCATACTTTGGAATTACATTTAACGGTAGGGATTGGAGAGAGTTGTAAACAAGATGATTTTTTAGTTTTCTAATATTGCAAATAGATCATAACGTGTAAGTGTTAAAACCGCTCTAGATCATAACATGTCACAATTATAATTACTAATGTTATGATCTACAATATTAGAAATCATAACATATCTTATAAAATCATAAAGACTCTTATCGTTATACATTCCATGCAGCAGCCAACCAGAAGTAGTATTTAAATTCTAACTCGTGAATGCGCTTTAAAAATCCATCATGTTAGGATTTAATACACTATACCGTCCATCTACCAAAAGGTTGAGTCCGCTTATATTATTTGCTTCGAAGCAAATAATATAAGCAATATTATCCGCTTATATTATGTCGAAGCAATATTATGATTTCTAATATTGCTTCGACATCGCTAGCCAAGTAGAGTGCAGCTCGTGCTACATCTTCAACATTGAGAACTTGCCTTTTCAAGGCTCATTTGAATTGAGGGGAGAAGGAGGAAAAGTGAAGGGGAATAGAGTAGAGTAGAGAACACATTTAAATAGTAATAGAATATCTAGTAAAAAATTCTACATTGGGTAAGGTAGAACTTGCCAAAAGTGGTAAGTTTTTATTTCCTTTTTAAAAATAAACGGCATGGATCTTTATTGATTGTAAATAATAAAATTACAAAACCAGAACTAAAGTGGTGACTAGTTGTGATAATACACTAGTCACAACATATCAATTTTAAACACTTACGAAGTCACAAAGACTCTTATTGTTATACATTCCATGCAACAGTAAACAAGAGTTGGGGAGTAGTACTTAAATTCTAACCCATGAAGGCGCTAAAAATATTCACCATGTTAGGATTCACCACACTATACCCTCCATCTACCAAAAGGTTGAGCCCGCTTATATAATTTGCTTCATCGCTAGCCAAGTATAGTGCTGCTCGTGCTACATCTTCTGCCTTGAGAATTTGTCCCTTTAGATTACCAACAAGATTACTTAGTGCGTCTTCTGCTTGAGACTTATCAGATTCACTCATCTCTGAAGACATACCAGTCCCCACGACTGCAAATGGAGACACGCAATTTACTCTTATACCATATTAGCCAAGCTCAACTGCCAAGCCTTTAGCTACCCCACAATTGCCCACTTTGAGGCTGCATAAGCATGACTTGAAATTCCTGCTATTGCTGTGGCTGCACTAGTAAATAGTATGCATCCTTTGCGCTGTGGTACCATAACCCTTGCGGCATGTTTGGCTCCTAGAAAAGAGCCAACCAAGTTCACACTAATAGTTCGCTCTAGATCTGACTTCTTTGTATCCAGAATTCTCCCTAATGGGCTAGGGCAGTCTATGATGCCCGCATTGTTATACATTATATCAAGTTGTCCATGTTTGGCAACGGTGGTGTCAATACGATTGCAGATATCATCTTCATTTGTCACATCGCAATGGATATAGCTAACATTTTTCCCAAGCTTATCTGCAATTTCTTGGCCTAGGTTATCTTGTACATCAGCAATGACAACGTTGGCACCGTGTTCATGGAAGAGATGCACGGTACTTGCTCCAATCCCGCTTGCTCCACCAGTTATGATTGCCACTTTGCCGTCTAGCCTGAAGATGGAGTTGAATTAGTGGAGGAACACGGTACACATTTCCCACATGTAAAATCATGTCTGATTCAAAACTTGAGTAATATGTTGTACTATTTCTGGTTACATTATATAAAATATGATATAAGCTTATGCCAAATCAAATTAAAGTTTTATGTTTTAACGGTTCAACCTTTAAAATCTCTGAAAATGACAGAAAGAAAAATGAAGTTGTTTGAGCATCATCTCAGGACGTGTAAACTTGTGTGGAACTTTAAGGTACTAAAATTTTAGAATTTAGTTGATGCAGAATACGCCATGCATATGGGCCATATCACTAGCCAAAAATGCTGTTTACTTCGACAATAAAATATACTACAAATGGTATTATATATATACATGAATAGTGGATATTTAACTGTCATACATTAATTAGAGTGATGCACAATATATTAGTTGATCTTAATGAAAATAACGTAAAGCAAAACATGCATAAAGCAATGTAAGAACTTAGTGAACCACACAGTTTCCGACTTTTTTGCCATTGCCATTGCTAACCGGGAGAAGGAGATAAAGAGGAATATTTTCTAACCCTTCGAAGTATGGGAATAGATTGTCTACGACCTTTGATTTATATGCTCAAAAGAAAGACAAAGAAGAGGGATCGTGCCACAAGTAGCCTCATGAATTTATCCAGTTAAATTTATAGGTTAAGCTCCGAAGCCTAAAATCGTATTCACGTGGCAAGTGGGTTGGGTTTTTTTATTTATTTTTTTAAATTTTTTATTAAATTATAAGGTGGGTGTTTATTAACCCAAAAGTCTATGGCAGTTAATTTATCTTCCTTAGGTTGGCTGCATTATTTTGTTCATTCAATAATCTTCATTATGTTGGCTGCATTATTTTGTTCATTCAATAAATGTGGCAATTCATGTGTATAACTCTCTAAAGTTTTTATGCATGTTGATGCATGTAGGGGCGGCCAAAACCCACCGAGTAATGGATACCCAATCCAAAAGTGTTGGATATTACCTGATTTATCTTGGACAAAGAGAATGGATTGGATTTTTCCCAAACTCGAAATTATTGAGCTAGGTATAATGTTTATTGATTTATAAGTATGGCTATTATCATTGAATTTGAAAATTAACTGGTAGCCTTTTTGAACTTTAATCTCATTATTTACGTACTTTTTTTGAGACATTATTTATTTACATTAAACTAAGTACTTGCTACCCAATCAAATGCAAGTTAGGTGGGAAAAAAGAAATGGCAAGTTACTAGCTTAAGACTTTGTTCAGAACTAAATTTGCAATTTGTTGCTACATCAACTCATGCTCCACATTGGCTAGGCCTTCTCTTCACGGCCTGAATTGCTTAGCTCATGCTCAACATTGGTCCCCTCCCTCCCCCCATTCAGCTAAGATTAATGTTGATGTGGCCGTGGGCCTACGTTTCTTTGTCATTGCAGCTGTTAATAGAGACTGGAGAGGGGAGCTGGTATTTGCTTGTTAAAAAAAAAAAGAAAGTGAACACCACCCTCCCTCTCCAGGCTGAAGCTGCGGCTTTGAAGTGGGTGCTATCCTTAGCATCCTATTTGGATTTTGAGGCTGTGTGCGTCGAGTCAGATTCTCAGATTTGTGTCAATCTCTTGTCTGACAAAGAATCTACCCCTCCTTGGCATATCAAGTCCATCATTGCTGATGTTTGGGCTCTCTTATTTGCTTCCCCAAGCATCCAAATGCCATGAGTAAAAACACCAATAATATATTACATGAGGTGTGGTTTGATGGTAGGAGCTTTTATCCAGCACCTAGAAAGAAACTGTTCAAGCGATAGTCCTAACAAAGCTTGCGTGGTACACATAGTACTGTTCATTACTGTTATGTGGTGTTGGGTCGATAAGCCTATACTAGAGACCCTTTTTTCCATTTAGCCAAAAAAAAAAAAAGAAGCAATAATATTGTACTATCGTGTACCATTTATATGAAAATGCAGTAGTTCATTGTGACTTGTCCATTGAAGACTGCAAAAGCGTACAGACTTTTACAGGTTTAATGATGTCGCACAGTTGCACGACACTTCTCCTTTACAATTACAATGGCAAACCCAGTAATTTTCGAAGACAAATTATCTTAAATAAAGTGAGAGAAAGCGAGTATATTTTACTGTATTCATTTAAAAAAAAATTCAACTTTTTAAGAGAATTAATTTGTTGTTTTTTAGTTAAAAAAAGTTATAAATTTCCAAAATTATTTTATTAGTTTAAATAATAATTAAATAATGGTATTGAATTTTCAAAGTCCATTACATTAGAGGACATCCCAAAATATAATAGATGATTAATAATTTGAGATGGAGAGAATATTAGATGTGTATATTTAAAAATTCACAATAAATTACATTTTTTTTTATACTTTGCATGCTTTCAATAATTATCTCTTCCATCAAAAATGTTTGTTTCCTAATTTTTAATTTTAAAATTATTTAATAAAAATGAGTTTGGCATACTCATTAAGAAGAAAAATGAGAACTTATGAATTAATGGTGAGACCACCATTCATGTCAAGAGAGGTAGTAAGACATTACTGTACTCAAGAAGTACGAAATAATTTTCAAGATGGAGCATAATTATACAATACTTTGGGAAGGGATGGATGTAGCCTTTATCAATTGCCCCCCCACCCCCCTGGTCCCAAATTGTTAAAAAAAAAGAAAGAATATATACTAGGTATTAATTTTAGCAATTTTTTTCTATAAAATTACACTTTGCCCCTTTAATATATAATATCATTAATTCTTTTAAGAGTAATGTTAAAGTCACAAATTTTTCTACAATATTTTTACAAACTATTGGGGTAACAAATTTTTATTGGTTCTCATCTAGGCCTACTACTTAAACCACTTTTTTACTTACTAATAACTACTCATCACATCAGTAATTTGTAAAAAAAATTATAACTCTATCATTTTCTTCTTTTTAAAGACCATAAAAAAATCTATAAATTTAAATTTTAAAACAAAATATATAAGCCTAAAAAAATTAGCGCAACAACAAAAATGACCAATAGTGAAGATAAAAAAATTTAAGTCTAATCAACTAATTTTACCCAATACAAACAACCCAACCTTTTAAAAAATTTCAAACAAAATAATTATCCTTACCCAACAACATGCATCAAAATCATAAAAAAATAAAAAAAACCTCAATGACTAAGCCACCACACACAACCACTGGCAGAGCCCCCACCGGGGGGGGGGGGGGGGGGGGGGGATGCACCCCTTGAGTTTTGAAAAACTCTCTTAATATAGTACTAAAATGAAATAGAAAATAGAAAATAAGAAGAACTAAATCACCGATCTCCACCCCCCCCCCCCCCCCACAATGTTTTTGACAAAAAAGATATACGACAATTTCAATCCTAAAAACTAAAGTAACTATGGATCTAGGACTAGAATAGAGTACTGTAGCCCTAGGTCCTTAGCATGGCCGATTAGTTTAGTACTTAAATTAAATTTATTATAATTTGATAATAGAAATTTGTTCATTTTTTTTAATTGATATTAGTGGCTTGGATAATTAAATTAATTTATCATTATAAACTTGTTTATTCTATCAATTTGAGGAATTGAGGTTATAAAATTTAATATTCAAGATTTCATATTTCATAATAACTTATGGGGGAGAGATCTACAATTGATGCAAAAATGACCTCTCATGTTGTTTGCACCAATTTAGTTTAGCATCAATTATAGGTGATTTTAGTGCTATGAAAGAGCGTAAAAGCAACTTTTTTAAGTTAAAGTTAATTTGTGAAATTAAGATTTTTTTAGTAATTTTTTTTATACATAAGAACTTTATTGTGTTTACCTTGGCTCTCCCCTTAAAATATTTCCTAGCTTCGCCATTGCACATAACCAACAACAAAGCCACCTCCCTTAACTACAAGTCTTGGCTTTGTCATTGACTTTTGGAGTACAATTATATCATACTTTGGAATTACATTAAGGGTAGGGATTGGAGAGAGTTGTAAACAAGATGATTTTTTAGTTTTCTAATATTGCAAATAGATCATAACATGTAAGTGTTAAAACCGCTCTAGATCATAACATGTCACAATTATAATTACTAATGTTATGATCTACAATATTAGAAATCATAACATATCTTATGAAATCATAAAGACTCTTATTGTTATACATTCCATGCAGCAGCCAACCAGAAGTAGTATTTCAATTCTAAATCGTGAATGCGCTTAAAAAATCCATCATGTTAGGATTCACTACACTGTACCGTCCATCTACCAAAAGGTTGAGTCCGCGAATATTATTTGCTTCATCGCTAGCCAAGTAGAGTGCAGCTCGTGCTACATCTTCAACACTGAGAACTTGCCACCCTGTGCGTAGAGTAGAGTGGAATAGAGAACACATTTAATTATTAATAGAAAATCTAGTAAAAAATTCTACATTGGGTAAGGTAGAACTTGCCAAAAGTGGTAAGTTTTTATTTCCTTTTTTAAAATAAACGGCTTGGATCTTTATTGATCGTAAGTAATAAAATTACAAAACCAGAACTAAAGTGGTGACTAGTTGTGATTATTATACACTAATCACAACATATCAATTTTAAATACTTACGAAGTCATAAAGACTCTTATTGTTATACATTCCATGCAACAGTAGACAAGAGTTGGGGAGTAGTACTCAAATTCTAACCCATGTTGGCGCTTAAAATATTCACCATGTTAGGATTCACCACACTATACCCTCCATCTACCAAAAGGTTGAGCCCGCTTATATAATTTGCTTCATCGCTAGCCAAGTATAGTGCTGCTCGTGCTACATCTTCTGCCTTGAGAATTTGTCCCTTTAGATTACCAACATGATTACTTAGCGCGAATTCTGCTTTAGATACATCAGCTTCACTCCTCGCTGCAGATATACCAGTCCCCAAGACTGCAAATGGAGACACACAATTTACTCTTATACCATATTGGCCAAGCTCAGCTGCCAAGCCTTTAGCTACCCCCACAATTGCCCACTTTGAGGCTGCATAAGCATGACTTGAAATTCCTGCTATTGCTGTGGCTGCGCTAGTAGTAAATAGTATGCATCCTTTGCGCTGTGGTACCATAACCCTTGCGGCATGTTTGGCTCCTAGGAAAGAGCCAACCAAGTTCACGCTAATAATTCGCTCTAGTTCTGACTTCTTTGTATCCAGAATTCTCCCTAATGGGTTAGGGCAGTCTATGATGCCCGCATTGTTATACATTATATCAAGTTGTCCATGTTTGGCAACGGTGGTGTCAATAAGATTGCAGATATCATCTTCATTTGTCACATCACAATGGATGTAGCTAACATTTTTCCCAAGCTTAACTGCAATTTCTTGGCCTAGGTTATCTTGCACATCAGCAATGACAACCTTGGCACCATGTTCATGGAAGAGATGCACGGTACTTGCTCCAATCCCGCTTGCTCCACCAGTTATGATTGCCACTTTGCCATCTAGCCTGAAGATGGAATTGAATTAGTAGAGGAACATGGCACAATTTCCACATGTAAAATCAAGTCTGATTTAAAACTTGAATAATATGTTGTACTATTTCTGGTTACATTATATAAAATATAATATTAGCCTATGCCAAATCAAATTAAAATTTCATATTTCAACGGTTCAACTTTTAAAATCTCTGAAGATGACAAAAAGAAAAATGAAGTTGTTTGAGCATCATTTCATGTTGAGTAAACTTGAGTGGAACTTTAAGGTACTAATCCTTTAAATTGAATTTAGTCGACGCAGTATACTCCATGCATATGGGCCATAGCACTAGCCAAAAATGCTATTTATTCCAACAATAAAATATGCTACAAAAGGTATATATTGATGAAAATAATGTAAAGCAAAACATGCATAAAGCAATGTAAGAACTTAGTGAACCACAGAGTTTCTAACCTTTTTGCTATTGCTAACAGAGAGAAGGAGACAAAGAGGAATATTTTGTTAACCCTTCGAAGTATGGGAATAGATCATCGACGACCTTTGATTTATATGCTCAAACGAAAGACAAAGAAGAGGGATCGTGCCACAAGTAGCCTCATGAATTTATCGAGTTAAATTTATAGGATAAGCTCTGAAGCCTAAAATCGTATTCGCTTGGCAAGTGGGTTGGTTTTTTTTTTTTTTTTTTAATTTTTTTTAATTTTTAATAAATTATAAGGTGGGTGTTTATTAACCCAAAAGTCTTTGGCAGTTAATTTATCTTCATTAGGTCGGCTGCATTATTTAGTTCAATCAATAATCTTCATTAGGTTGGTTGCATTATTTTGTTCATTCAATAAATGTGGCAACTCATGAGTCATGAGTCATGTCTCATGACTCATGAGTAACTTTCTAAAGTTTTGCATGCATGTTGATGCATGTAGGGATGACTAAAACCCACCGGGTAATGGATACCCAATCCAAAAGTGTTGGATATTACCCGATTTATCTTGGACAAAAAGAATGGGCCGGATTTTTTCCGAACTCAAAATTATCAGGCTAGGTTCAGGTATTGCCCGATTCTGATTTGCAATATTATTATTTATTTTTTATTTTTTTTTTAAAAAAACCCCTAAAAGAACACAATGGATACTTTTGCCTTAATATGTGAGAATTGGAGTTTAATGTTTACTGATTTATAAGGATGGCTGTTATCATTGAATTTGAAAATTAACTGGTAGTCCTTAAAAAAATAAAAATAAAAATAAAAATAACTGGTAGCTTTTTTGAACTTTAATCTCATTATTTATGTAAATTTTTTTTTTTTGAAGACATTATTTATTTACATTAAACTAAGTACTTGTTACCCAATTGAATGCAAGTTAGGTGGAAAAAAAGAAATTGCAGGTTACTAGGTTAGGACCCTGTTTGCAATTTGTTGCAACATCAACATTGGCTAGTCCTCCTCTTCGCAGCCTGAATAACTTAGCTCATGCTCAACATTGGTCCCCCCCTCCCCCCACTCAACTAGGATTAATGTTGATGCAACTGTGGGCCTACATTTCTCTGTCATTGCAGTTGTTGCTAGAGACTGTAGAGGGGAGCTGGTATTTTCTTGTTCAAAGAAAGTGAAAACCACCCTCCCTCTCCAGGTTGAAGCTGATGCTTTGAAGTGGGCGTTATCCGTAGCATCCTAATTGGATTTTGAGGCTGTGTGCATCAAGTCAGATTCCCAGATTTGTGCCAATCTCTTGTTTGACAACGAATCTTCCCCTACTTGGCATATCAAGTCCATCATTGCTCAAGGCTGGTCCTAGACATTTTGGGGCCTTAGGCGAACAATTAAAAAGGGCCTTTTTTATATTTATGTATTAAAAAAATTAATATTTTTATATCATAATATATTTATTTAAAATTTGTTTTTCTTAAAAGACACAAAATATCTAATTAAATTTATGTATTTAAGTTTTTCTAACATCTCTTTTTTGAGATGCAAAAGGGATAATTTTTCTTTTTGTTTTTTCATTTTTTTTTTATAATCCTTTAGTATTATTATTTCCTTTTTTTTCTTCTTTTAGTTACACGTGTTCCAATTTTTTTTTTTTTTTTTTTTTTTTTTTTTGTTTCTTCTTCTTCTTCTTCTATATTGAAGTCTTTTGTTGTAGTAATACACAACTAAAAGGTCCAAAACGTAGGATTTGGAATAAAAATAAAACACATCCCATAAAGAATTAAAATAAAACCCAAGTTTAAAAAATATATACAGTAAAAGTAAAACCAAAATGCCAGTCCACAAGTCTTATTAACAGCAATGTCAACCACAACCCATATTTAAAATACTGCATTAAAGAAAAAAGCAATGAACCCAAAACACAAAGAGTCAAGACTAGCGGCAGCAGAGAGAGTGTGTCAAAGAATGAGATATCAGATCTTAGATCATAGAAGAGAGAGGAAAATAAACTCATATTAGAGAGGAGAAGATCATACCTTAGTCGATTCTACTAGTGTGTTAGTGTGAAAATAGATCAAACAGAGAAGAAGTGGAGGTGCGATGCCCAGCCACCAAAGGAAGGGATTCAAATTAGATCAGTTGTGATTATTGGAGAGGAAGAATGACTTTATGCAAATGGCTAAGGGAGAGCTAAGAGAGCAAGACATAGAAAGATACGATATGGGTAAAAAATTTTGGGATTTGGGATTTTTGATTTGTAATTGTTTTGTGTAATTTTTTTAGACATAGCTTATAGTTCATGTTGATTTGTCTAGAGGTTAAATGTCTTTATTTTTGGGACAACTGATTTTGTTTAGACTAGAGTATTTTCTTCTTGTTCTTGGGTCAAAAGGATGGAGCAGATTTTATTTACTTCTTCAATTTTTTTTTTCAAGATTCATTAGGGGCCAAAAATAATTTGTTGATATATTGGGGCAAAGTTTAATTTTTCAGACTATATATATGCTACCCAATTTTTTCCAAAATTTTAAGGCCTCCTTCCACTAGGGGGCCTTAAGCCATTGCCTAATGGGCCTAGTGGAAGGGCTGGCCTGCCATGCATATGGGCCATATCACTAGCCTAAATGCTGTTTACTCCAACAATAAAATATGCTACAAAAGGTATATATTAATGAAAATAACGTAAAGCAAAACAAGCATAAAGTAATGTAAGAACTTAGTTACACACAGTTTCTGACCTTTTTGCACATTGCCATTGCTAACAGGGAGAAGGAGACAAAGAGGAATATTTTGTAACCCTTCGAAGTATGGGAATAGATTGTCGACGACCTTTGATTTATGTGTTTAAAGGAAAGACAAAGAAGAGGGATCGTGCCACAAATAGCCTCATGAATTTATCGAGTTAAATTTATAGGATAAGCTCCGAAGCCTAAAATCGTATTCGCTTGGCAAGTGGGTTGGTTTTTTTATTATTTATTTATTTATTTATAAATTAAATTATAAGGTGGGTGTTTATTAACACAAAAGTCTATGGCAATGTGTTTCTTAACCCAAAAGTCTATGGCAGTTAATTTATCTTCATTGGGTCGGCTGCATTATTTAGTTCATTCAATAATCTTCATTAGGTTGGCTGCATTATTTTGTTCATTCAATAAATGTGCAACTCATGAGCAACTTTCTAAAGTTTTACATGCATGTTGATGCATGTAGGTAGGGACAGAACTACTCAAGAGTAGAGGGGGGCCATGGCCCCACCCAACCTTTGAAAAAAATATATACTAGTATGTATATTAACAAAAAGAATTTTAATTCTAACTCTTAAATTTATATACTTGGCCTCCTTTCTCCAAAAAATTTATAAATTGACCCAAGAAATCCAACAAATAGATAACAAGAAAAATCTATAAAAAAAAATGCATATATCCAGATAATAAGAAAATTTTTGGAAAATCATAAATCTGATCTAAGCAAAAACAATAATAACAATAAATCAATTACAAATCCTAAAAGAAAAAAAAAATCACAAAAATCCAATAACTTTTGCCCAATTTCTCCTCTCATTTGAGAGCTCTATGCCCTTCTCAAATGACTCCACCCTTATAGCTATATAGACAACTCCTATGCTACATATTGATCACTTCATCCACACATTAGTTAGACCCTGAAAATATTAAGGCGTGCCAATCAGGGATGGAACTACTCAAGGGCAGAGAGGGCCATGCCCCCCCCCCCCCCCAACCTTTGAAAAAAATATATACCAGTATGTATATTAACAAAAAGAATTTTAATTCTAGCTCTTAAATTTATATACTTGGCCCCCTTTCCCAAAAAAATCTATAAATTGACCCAAGAAATCCAACAAATAGATAACAAGAAAAATCTATAAAAAATGCACATATATAGATATTAAGAAAATCTTTGGACAAATCATAAATTTGGTCTATAACAACTGTAGGGGCAAAGATTCCAAATCATGTAATGGGCTTTGGGCCACACCCGGGATAATTAGCAAAGTCCGAGGAGAGGAAATGGTTGCTAAAGGGATTTCCAATTTAGCTCTCATAGGCAAGTAGCATTTGGAGGACGATCCGAGGAAGAGTGCCTCCTCGGACGTGATGAATGTAGCTCAAATATGCACTCTGGCAATCAGACGGACCCCCCCTCCAAATAGGCATTAGCAATAAGGACGTGCCTCACAAACCCGTAGGGAAGAAGGAAATGCAAAATATCCAAGGAGAGGCTGCTGCTACCGCATTAAATGCATTGCAATTACTTTTCTGACCGCATTTATGTGGAGAGGACCTGTGAACAGTGTTGCCTTGGCCACCACAACTCACAGAAGGCTGAAGAAGGGTGTCCGATGGGACAAGCACTCAAGTAGGGATCCAGAAGATCAACAAGTGTAGGACCACGATGGCTTCAAGAAGACTATATAATATGGGGAGTCCTCATGAGTGGGGGGGGGGGGGAGACGGGGAGTAAAAAAAGAGAATACTGTAGCAATCTAAACTGCCATAATACTCAAATGGTGATCAATATATATTCATTTAACCTCCTCGGAATGAAAATCTATGGATGTCAACGTGTTTTACTTGTATTTAATCATTGTATAGCCCAATACCAACCGTTGTCCAACTCGCTAGGACCTAGTTCTAAGACCCATTTTCTACAAATTCATTGTTTCTGGGCTCCTTGGACCAAGACCCCATATTACTTGGGCTTGGGCCCCAATTCGTGACCCTACAACAACAAATCAATTACAAATCTTAGAAAAAAAATCACAAAAACCCAATAACCTTTGCCTAATTTCTCCCTCTCACTTGAGAGCTCTATGTCCCTCTCAAATGACTCCACCCTTACGGCTATAGACTCTTATGCCACATATTGATCGCTTCATCCACACATTAGTTAGACCCTAAAAATATTAAGATGTGTCAATTAACTTGCAAAACTCTTGATTATAAAATCCTATTATTAAATTTTTTTTAAAAAAAGAAAAAATACAAAGAATAATTAATAAATTAATGCTAATAATGAAACTTTGTCAACCTCTAATATTGATATTTTAATTTTTTAAAATCTTTGAACAAAGAACTTCGGCCCCCCTAAGTTTGAATCCTGGTTCCGTCCTTTCATGTAGGGATGGCTGAAACCCACTGGGTAACGGATACCTAATCCAAAAGTGTTGGATATTACCCGATTTATCTTGGACAAAGAGAATGGACCGGATTTTTCCCGAACTCAAAATTATCAGGCTAGGTTCAGGTATTGCCCGATTCTGATCTGTATTATTATTATTTATTTATTTTTTTAAAAAAAAAAACCCTAAAAGAACACAATGGAAGCTTCTGCCTTAATATGCGAGAATTTGAGTTTAATGTTTACTGGTTTATAAATATGGCTGTTATCATTGAATTTGAAAATTAACTAGTAGCATTTTTGAATTTTAATCTCATTATTTATGTACTTTTTTTTTTTTTTGAAGACATTATTTATTTACATTAAACTAAGTACTTGTTACCCAATCAAATGCAAGTTAGGTGGGAAAAAAGAAATTGCAGGTTACTAGGTTAGGACCTTGTTCAGAACTAAATTTGCAATTTGTTGCAACATCAACATTGGCTTTCGCAGCCTGAATAGCTCAGCTCATTCTCAACATTGGTCCCCCCCTCCCCCCACTCAACTTGGATTAATGTTGATGTAGCTGTGGGCCTGCATTTCTCTATCATTGCAGTTGTTGCTAGAGACTAGTGAGGGGAGCTTGTATTTGCTTGTTCAAAGAAAGTGAAAACCACCCTCTCTCTCTAGGCTGAAGCTGAGGCTTTGAAGTGGGCGTTATCCATAGCATCCTATTTGGATTTTGAGGCCATGTGTGTTGAGTTAGATTCCCAGATTTGTGCCAATCTTGTCTGACAATGAATCTGCCCCTCCTTGGCATATCAAGAGTCCACCATCGCTGATGCTCGAGCTCTCTTGGCAACTTCCCCAAGCATTTCAGTTTGCTGGGTAAATAGGCAATGTAATTATGCTCCTCACTCTCTAGTTAAATGGTCTTTAGATTGTAATTTTTTTGGTTCTTTTGTTGTAGGCAACATCCCCCCTTGTTTTGTTTCCGTTGTGAGGGGTGAGGTTGGCTTGTCGCTATAGCTTGTGTTTCTGTTAATAAAATTTTCTGGCCATAAAAAAAAAAAAAATAATAATAAAAAAAATCCATAAAAAAATACCTATATTGAAGACAAATGTCGTGAGTAAAAACAACAATAATCTATTGTACTATCATGTACTCCCTCATTCCCAAATTGTTTGGCCCAGTTAGAAAAATCCAATTATTTAGGGAAGCATTATTGACTGTCTTATCTCTCTAAAAAATGTTAAAAATTTCCTAAATTACCTTTAAACAAATTTATCAAAAAATTATTTTTTAACATAATTTGAATAAAGATGACATGTAGAGTGGATTTCAAAATTTAGGTTTTAACTTTTTTTTTTTTAATTTTTTAAAAAATGCTCTCACAAATAAATTAAAGGTATAAAGGGAATGTTAATAAATTAATGGTGTTTGACTTTTCAAACAGGACATTATTTTGGGACATCCCAAAATGGAATACAGGCCAAACAATTTGAGATGGAGGGAGTACCATTTATATGAAAATGCCTAAATGCAAGGCAATACAATTTGAGAAAATCACCAGGGGTTGCGCCAAGTTGTCTCCAAGTGTTCAAATGAATCCCCTACTTGGGAAAAAAAATATTTTTATATATAATATTTTTAAAATTATTTATTTTAATCGTCCTAAAATAAAAACTTGAACCCCTAAAAGAAGCCCAAAAGGCAAACCAATTTATATTCAACACCGAATTTTATTTTGGCCTTCCTAAATTTAAAAAAAAAAAAAAAAAAATTCCAACAACAAATTAATTTGATCAATTTTTTTTATTTTTTTTAATAAAAATCTAGCAAGCCCAACAAAAAAATATTAGTAATTTATTGATCTTAAATCTCAAAAAAGTAAGTGGATAGTAAAGTGTATACACTAAAAGACAAATTATGTGTAAGATAGTGGAAGTGGCATGTGAAGACTTTTTTTTTTTAATGATTAAATTATTTTGTTGAATTGTTAATAGAGTAATGCAAAAGACACCATAAAAGTTCTTAATGAATTACAAATACCAATAAGTTGTCAAAGTTGAGTTGAATTGTTAAATAAAAGAATCGAAAAGAGTAAAGAGACAAAAACTAATAAATAATAAATTTAAGTATATATCTAATCAATAATAATTAAAGTTTATTTAACAACAATAATTAATAACTTTATTATAATAAGAGGCTATAGATGATTTCCAAGATTTTATATTTGCAAAAATAATTAATATTTTCATTATACTAAGAAACAATATGCCTAATGAATTTATAATTTATCATTTATTCTCTTACTAGTATTATGAATAAATTTATCTTCTACCTTAAGGTTCATTTTTTAAGAGAACTTGTGTTAACTTAAAAAATCTTCCTTCGGAAAAGATCTCATTTTATCATCCTAATTATTAAGTTCTTTAACACGAATTTGAACGATCCCCCTAAAAATTTTCCTGAAACTACCATTGAAAATCATAAAGAAAAAATTGAGAGAAAATTCAATCAAATTTCAAATTGAATATCAATTAAAGTCTAATTGTGTACCATGTGTCAATTAAAGTCTACAGCCACAAATTATTTTATAATATTTTTACAAATTATTGATGTGGCTTATTTTTATTAGCTCTTATCTGGACTTACCATTAAAATTATTTTTTTATTTATCAATAATAACTCATAACATCAACTAGCTGTCTGTAAAATAGGCTGTAGCTTTAGTATTATTCATTTATGTATTGGTTGCTTAAATAATCTATTACGTTGATGTTGGTATACCATCATGATGGTAGCTATGAGATAGCTAACAAATTCGCGGGAGATTTAGAGGTTGTTACGGAGATATTTATGCTAGTCATAGCAGTAATGATGGTAGCTATGAGATAGCTAATTCCCACGAATTTGTTAGCTATCTCATAGCTATAGCTAACAAATTCGTGGGAATTAGCTATTCTATGAGTTATTAGATAGCTAACAAATTCGCTATGAGATAGCTAACAAATTCGTGGGAATTAGCTTTGAGATAGCTAACAAATTCGCGGGAATGGTGGAGGTTAAACTGTTAGTAAAACGGTGCCGTTTGGATAAGTATTTATACGTGTGAGGTTTATCGGTAACACTAGCACGTGAGTTTGATTGCCGTTGTGTGATACGGCAGCGTTTCGCGTGTGTTCCTTGAGTTTTTTTTTTTTTTTTAATATGAATAATATATATGTTGTACATTAAAATTACATATATATTCCTATTTGAAATCAAAACTTTCATGGGAAATAAGAACTCGATGTCGCCTGGCAAAAATGCCTTTAACTATTTTATTTTTTATTTTTGATAACAAAATGCCTTTAACTATTAAAATGGTTTTTTTTTGGACCTTTTTTTTAATTATGAAAATACTAGGTGGTTTTTTTTTAATGTTAATTAAAATTTTTTTAATATTACTTTATAAGCCTTTAAGCATGATAACAATGGCTGCAATTTGAAAATAACATAAACCAAATTGACTCATATTAAAATATAGAAACCAAATTAAAAGTGACCCCAAAAACATAAGGACCAGCATGATATTTTTACCAAGGTTATTAGGATTGAAATTCTACAAGGGATTGGTGAAAGGGTTCAAAGATCGGATCATAAGATCGGCACGAGGATCGTAAGATCTTACTTTCTGATTAAAAATAATATACTAAAAAATACCTATAATTATAATTCATAATTTATATTAAAGGAACATTGGGAATTTTTTTTTTTTTTTTTTGACACAAATTAGTGAAACTGCGAATAGAAGGCAAAGTACCAAAATACAAATACATAAACAAAGTTCAAAGTTCAAAATTTACAACTCACAAATACCAATTTAAAATTGTTTTATATTTTATATTTGCCCCACCAGTTATAATTGCGACTTTGCCATCTAGCCTGATGTGTATTACAATTCCCAAATGTTAATTCAAATATAGTTCAATTCAAAACCAGAATAGTATATGTATTGTACATTACATATATATCTCTATCCTAGAGTCCATTTAGTTCAGCATTTTGAGAATTTAAAAGCATATTTTTAAAATCTAAAACTCTGTTTTGTAATAGTAACTATTCAAAACTTTTTTATAAACACTTATTTTAAATCCAAAATACCATTTTGCAATAAATTATCCAAATGCACCCTTAATTTAATACCATAATAAATTATTATCTGCTCCAAAAACTATTAGAACATGGAGACTTCATTTCAATCATATAATTAATATATATATATATATATATATATAACCGAAACCTCTGAAACTTCCACAATTTTCCACGTCAACACAATATTTAAAAAATAAATCATTATTATTTTTTTAAAATAAAATTATTTTTGTTTAACAAGGAGTAAAACTCTATCTATCTAACCAATACGACTTAAACTCAGACTCATCATTATCATATATATATATAAACTAGACGGAGAAAACAAACCCTAAGTACCCTTCAACAACCCGACCCTATAAACCAGATGGAGAAAACAAACCCTCAGTCCAAACTCCAAACTTAACATGTCCAGGGGACCTCCATGGCTGGAGATAAATCAGAAACTGCTCTGTACCAAGCTCAGGTGGATCGGTTCCAGAGTTTGGAGGCGAGTCACGAGAGGCTGAGAGAGCAGTTTGATGAGCTGGTTTAAAAAAATAATAAGATAATAAAGAACAAGGAGGTGGATGATGATATGGTGGGCTCAGACTCAGATTCGAGGTGGGTTTGCTTCCCTGGGTTCTTTGGGGCTAGGGGTCCGTACTGTTCACGTGTGTAGAGCTTCTTCTGGGGAGATCATATACTGGTATGTATGTGTATATATATATATATATATATATGAGTTTTTTTATGCAAAGAGATTTCATGAAAGTTTGTTTGTTCGTGAACTTTATTTATTGGTTGACCATGTTTGGTTGTGAATTATACTGTGAGTGTACTGTTGTGGTTTTGATGGAACATTATGGGGAAAACAAACCCTCAGGCCACTACAGCCCCTCAGCCTGCTGCCAAGCCAAGTCTACCACCGTGGGTATGTGTTTCGAATTTGTTTATATTGTTATTGTAAGGACACGATTCCGGCGCGGCCCAGTGACATTTTTGGGTTCACGCGGGAGAGATCCCTCACAATACGATTTGTAGAGAGTGGGCTTGAAAAGCTTGGGCTTGGTCACGGGGGGACGGTCCGGTCTGGATTTCAGAAAGATCCCTGTGGAAAATGGACTGGGCCTAAACGTTTAAAGCCCCGCCATGCTGCCACTTCTGAGAATGGGCTCCTCGGACTTGATCCGAGGACCCTTGTGGTCCTTTCCGGCTGTCCAACGGAGGACTTTCTCTGTTCTGTGCATGGATCGTTCCGGCGATCTTCTTCATGAAGTCTCCTTTTTTCCCCCCCTTGCTAGATTCACTTACTTCTCCTTTTATACTAGTGTGCGTTCGATGTCCTTCGTCCACGTGTAGGGTCAGTCTTTACAAATACTGACATTGGTCCCATCAGTCTAATCCCGGAATTGTTGGGGATGACTTGATAAAGCTGTAGAGTACGGTTCTGTCAGGCATTGGGCCTTATCCAGAAGGGTATTTAGGGTAATCGCCCCAAGGTATTTTGGATTTCCTTACGAATTTATCCCTTTATTCTGGGCGGATTATGGGCCTGCCGAGGACTAGACTGTCCTCGGCTGCCTCCCAAAAATTGGTCCGTGCTCGGCGTCATGGAGCTTGGGCCACAGTTCTCCTCGGATTGGGCCCTCGGACTCTCTAAGGGCAAATGGGCCTGGTCCACGAATTGCTGGGCCCCACAATAGCCCCTCAAAACCCTTCTATCCGAATTCCGGATTGGAAAGGAGGGTTTTGGCAAACCCGGGCCCTTAATATGGCCCATTTAGCTTGATCCCGCATTTATGTGAGCGGTTTCCCAGGAAGTTAGGCGGTTTTTGAGGGATTCCTTTTAATCCGCTCGGAATCTGCTCCTGCCGCTTGGATGTCCCAGACGCGCCCTTAATGAATTCCCCTTAACGAGGCTCATTTATATCCGGCGGCTCATTTGATAAGGTGGAGAAGTGGAACGGACGCCTCTTTTTTCTTCAGATTCTTTGGGAAGGTTGAATGCATTTAATGCCATCCGTTCTGCTCTTCCTATAAGAAGGCAAGCAGGAGGCCATCACTTTCGTACTAACTCCCTTCTATTCTTCTGAGATCGCAACAAATGATGAAGAAATCATGCCCCTCCTCTAGACACCATATTCTGATAAAGCTTGAAATGGCTCGATCAGGGCAAGGGTGGCGCAGACTTAAGATCTGTCTCGCCTCTCTTTCAGCCAAAATCCGAAGCAGGGACTCGTCGTGTCGAACTCTCGGCGTGACTGAGTCGAGAACAACCAAGACCAGCACCACCCGGCTCCTCATGAGCATACCTAATATGGCACCAACGTGTTAGGAGTCAGGGCTGAGGCAGGGGCTAAGTGCTTCTGCTTCTCCCTCTTTTGCTCCTTGGTGCCCTCCTCCGCTTTCCTCTTATAGTCTTCCCAGCACCAGTTCCGTCTTGGTGCCTTCCCTTTTCCCTCTTTTGCTCCTTTTCTTTCTTTTCATCCCTTCTCTCTTCTTCTCCTCCTTCTTTACTCATGTCCTCCATCTTCCTCCTTCATCTCCTCCATCTTCTTCATTGATTTCTTCCTTACTATTTCCTTCTCCTTCAATTCTTCTTCCTTCTCCTTCAATTCTTCTTCCTTGTTCTTCATCCTTTTCCGAAGAAGGTTCTTGTCATGATATGAGCAATGTTGAGGCAGAGACTGAAGAGACCTTGAAGATGAGTTTTAGAAGAAGCCTGACTGTTTACTTCTCTGTACTGCGAGTGTTATCGTTGCTTCAGCAGTTCTCCTTTTGTATAGGCTTGTTTGAGCCATTTTTCGTACATTGTAATAATCTCTTATATTAATAAAAGTGTTTATTATTTCATTTTGCATATTCCGTTTATGTTTTTGTATATTGGTAAATGCTGCTCGGCTCAATGAGAAAGTATCTAAACCGATGACAACTAAGACCAAAATACTTGATAATAAAAAGATGTTGCCATAACTCTAATATAAGTGTTTGGCCCAATAAGGCCGACCAGTGAAAAGTAATGATTACCCATGCTGGCCGAGGAGAGAACTGGAGGCTTGATGCCGTGTTTGGGTCCGAGGACCATACAAGGCCTTGATTCTATCCAAAACTCGTAATAATAATAATTTTTATACTTGGTTTCCCCATAGGCTTGAGTCCGAGGACCATGCAAGGCCTTGGTTCAGTCCATAACTTGTAATAATAATAATTTTTATACTTGGTTTCCCCATAGGCTTGAGTCCGAGGACCATGCAAGGCCTTGGTTCTGTTTTATTCCCTCTCCTTAGGTATCCCGTACGCGGCCGGGCAGGAGGTTGTCCTCGGCATTAGTTATTACCCGGCGTGGGCCGTAGTCCGTGGGCCATCATGTAGCAAGGGCATGGGCCGCGAATTTACTAGGCCCACGGATCATGAGATATTTCCATAATCTTTGGCCACGCGGTACTTTTGGGTGTCCCGATGTTCGAGGTGCACCTCGACGAGGCTCCTTTAGTCTTGTCGTTGCAGAGGTTTGTTGGAAGTCGAGCTGGAGACGTTTTGTCTGTAGCGTTCCTCGGGAAGCTGCGCTAATTAAATGCCACCACCCTATCTCCTCAAATAAATAAGAGAGCAAGTTTCTTTGCCTAGGCACCAGCTCCTTAGTCTCCTCCTTCAGCTTCCTCCCGCAGCAAGTCATGTTTGAGACGAGGGTCGGGGAAGAAAAACTCTCTCCGCCGCAAAGGCGCCACGTTCTCCTCAGGCTCAGAAGAGTGATATATGGGCAACGAAGGCATAGATTCAAAGAAATATTCCCTTATGACAGAGGGGAGAGGGTGTTTCCCACGCTTTTAGTCAAAATCCGAAGCAGGTTCTGGTCATGCCAGATTTTTGGTATGTCCGAAGAAGGAATTTCCACCATCAGCACTGTCTACCTTGCAGCCGGCAAATTTCTGCGGGGGCTTCCCAACTTCCGGCTCCCTGCATCTTCTTTGTAGATGGTGTTAGCCTGAGGTCAGGTTCTTTTGCTGCCTGAGTTTCGGGCACGTGAAAGCGTTGAGGATGAAACGAGGTCTTGAGGCAGTAGCCAACCTCTCCTCTGTGCTACCTGCATCCTCCCCACTGCGGCGTGAGGCTCAAGTTGGGCTCCTTTGCTGCCGGAGCTATGGGCATGCGAAAGCATGGGGGAAGGGACAAGGCCTCGAAGCAGTAGCCCACCTCTCGTCTGTGCTACCTCCTCGGCCTTCTCTTGCTTCCTTGTAACTTTCCTTTCTATCATGTAGCAAGTTTTATCACAAGTTGATTTCAGCTTTTTGTTGTATGCTGTACTGTTTCTTTGTTTTAATAAGAAAGGAAATTTTGCCTACTTATTTTGAATACTACTCTTTTTGCAACATTATTTTGTGGAAGGGTGTGCTCCCTGTGTCTGTTTCTTCAATGATACTTAGAGCAGGAAGTTTTGAAACATAATCCAATCAATTCTAATGTACCAACACTACCAAACATTACGGCGATAACTCATAGCAAGTTTAACTCAGGAAACTAGCAAAAATAACAATTGAATATTCTGTGATAAGTATGAGAGTACCGTCCGAGGAGTTGACGGAGGGTAAAGAACTCAAATTGTTTCTCAGGTGACGTATTGCCCTACGTCGCATCGATTCCCTTGGTGCTGCAGATCTAAGAGCAGACTTGCGAATCCCCGCAGTTTGGGAACTGACCCAATGGCGAGTGGAGAGCTTTCCTCAGATGAATCCAAATTCTACGTAATGTAGTTTTTCCTTACGAGTAGTTGGTTTTCCCATAGGTTTGAGTCCGAGGACCATACAAGACCTTGGTTCCGTCCAAAACTTGTGATGTTTATCTCTTGTACTTGGTTTCCCCATAGGTTTGAGTCCGTGGACCATGCAAGACCTTGGTTCTGTCCAAAGCTTTTGATTTTCATCTCTTATACTTGGTTTCCCCATAGGTTTGAGTCCGAGGACCATGCAAGACCTTGGTTCTGTCCAAAGCTTGTGAGATTTGTTTTTTTTGTGCTTGGTTTCCCCACAGGCTTGAGTCCGTGGACCATGCAAGACCTTGGTTCTGTCCAAAGCTTTTGATTTTCATCTCTTATACTCGGTTTCCCCATAGGTTTGAGTCCGAGGACCATGCAAGACCTTGGTTCTGTCCAAAGCTTACGAGATTTACTTTTTTGTGTCTGGTTTCCCCACAGGCTTGAGTCCGTGGACCATGCAAGGCCTTGGTTCTGTCCAAAACTTTTGGTTTTCATCTCTTGTACTTGGTTTCCCCATAGGTTTGAGTCCGAGGACCATGCAAGACCTTGGTTCTGTCCAAAACTTACGAGATTTATTTTTTGTGTTTGGTTTCCCCACAGGCTTGAGTCCGTGGACCATGCAAGGCCTTGGTTCTGTCCAAAACTTTTGATTTTCATCTCTTGTACTTGGTTTCCCCATAGGTTTGAGTCCGAGGACCATGCAAGACCTTGGTTCTGTCCAAAACTTACGAGATTTATTTTTTTTGTGTTTGGTTTCCCCATAGGCTTGAGTCCGTGGACCATGCAAGGCCTTGGTTCTGTCCAAAACTTTGGATTTCTCTGTACTTGGTTTCCCCATAGGTTTGATCCGAGGACCAGGCAAGGCCTTGGTTCTTCCAAAACTCGTATTTCTTTTTGTGTTGGTTTCCCCATAGGCTTTGAGTCCGAGGACCATGCAAGGCCTTGGTTCTGTCCTTTGATTTCTTTTCTGTACTTGCTTTCCCCATAGGCTTGAGTCCGAGGACCATGCAAGATTGGTTCTGTCCAAAACTTACGATTTATTTTTTGTGTTTGGTTTCCCCACAGGCTTGAGTCCGTGGACCATGCAAGGCCTTGGTTCTGTCCAAAACTTTTGGTTTTCATCTCTTGTACTTGGTTTCCCCATAGGTTTGAGTCCGAGGACCATGCAAGAACCTTGGTTATGTCCCAAAACTTACGAGATTTATTTTTTTGTGTTTGGGTTTCACCCATAGGGCTTGAGCCGTGGACATGCAAAGGCCTTGGTTCTTGTCCAAAACTTTTGGTTTTCCAATCTCTGTAACTTGGTTTCCCCCATGTTTGAGTCCGAGGACATGCAAGACCTTGGTTAATGTCAAAACTTACGAGATTAATTTTTTTGTGTTTGGTTTCCCATAGCTTGAGTCCGTGGACCATGCAAGGCCTTGGTTCTGTCCAAAACTTACGAGATTTATTTTTTTGGTGTTTAGTTTCCCATAGGCTTGAGTCCGTGGACCATCAAGGCCTGGTTCTGTCCAAAAACTTTGGTTTTCATCTCTTGGTACTTGGTTTCCCCATAGGTTTGAGTCTGAGGACCATCAGACCTGGTTTCTGTCCAAAACTTACGAGATTTATTTTTTTGTGTTTGGTTTCCCCACAGGCTTGAGTCCGTGGACCATGCAAGGCCTTGGTTCTGTCCAAAACTTTTGGTCTTCATCTCTTGTACTTGGTTTCCCCATAGGTTTGAGTCCGAGGACCATGCAAGACCTTGGTTCTGTCCAAAACTTACGAGATTTATTTTTTTGTGTTTGGTTTCCCCATAGGCTTGAGTCCGTGGACCATGCAAGGCCTTGGTTCTGTCCAAAACTTTTGGTTTTCATCTCTTGTACTTGGTTTCCCCATAGGTTTGAGTCCGAGGACCATGCAAGACCTTGGTTCTGTCCAAAACTTACGAGATTTACTTTTGGTATTTGTTTGTTTTTCGGATGTAAGCCCCTAGATCAGGGCGGGGAGAGCCGGCTTGAGGCCAAAAGCCCCTAGGGCTGCCTACGCCATGGGCGCTGCAAGGAGTAGCCCCTAGCAGAAGTTTATGTCGGAACAACAGCTGCACGTCAAAGGAGACGGAGGAAGCTCCGTGAATTTTTGCTTAGTAGAGAGTTGACTCCACCGCCACCTGCGCCAAGCGCGCATGCTTCCCACAGACGGCGCCAATTGTAAGGACACGATTCCTGCGCGGCCCAGTGACATTTTTGGGTTCACGCGGGAGAGATCCCTCACAATACGATTTGTAGAGAGTGGGCTTGAAAAGCTTGGGCTTGGTCACGGGGGGATGGTCCGGTCTGGATTTCAGAAAGATCCCTGTGGAAAATGGACTGGGCCTAAACGTTTAAAGCCCCGCCATGCTGCCACTTCTGAGAATGGGCTCCTCGTTCCGGCGATCTTCTTCATGAAGTCTCCTTTTTTCCCCCCCCTCACGCTAGATTCACTTACTTCTCCTTTTATACTAGTGTGCGTTCGATGTCCTTCGTCCACGTGTAGGGTCAGTCTTTACAAATACTGACATTGGTCCCATCAGTCTAATCCTGGAATTGTTGGGGATGACTTGATAAAGCTGTAGAGTACGGTTCTGTCAGGCATTGGGCCTTATCCAGAAGGGTATTTAGGGTAATCGCCCCAAGGTATTTTGGATTTCCTTACGAATTTATCCCTTTATTCTGGGCGGATTATGGGCCTGCCGAGGACTAGACTGTCCTCGGCTGCCTCCCAAAAATTGGTCCGTGCTCGGCGTCATGGAGCTTGGGCCACAGTTCTCCTCGGATTGGGCCCTCGGACTCTCTAAGGGCAAATGGGCCTGGTCCACGAATTGCTGGGCTCCACAATTATGAATAATGTAGCCGCTAGATTTGAATCCTTTACAATATAATAGGTATTACACAAGGTGCAATAACATTTAATGGTCAACAAAAAGTTAGATAAGATAAATAAAAAAAAAAAAAGAAAAAAGAAAAAAGAAAAAAGAAGCAAGTAACCATTAGATTGGATCCAAGAAGTTAAAAAAAAAAAAAAAAAAAAAAAGTTATAGAATAAATGGTAAAAAGTTTTTTTTTTTAAAATCTCATCCAATTACATAAAATTTTTCAACTATTTATTTATTTTTTTTCATTTTTTATTAGTCATTGGATGCTCTCTTGCATCCTATGCAATACCCTAAATATTTCACAAGATCTAAATCGGTTACAACCAAATGTCTCATCTTTACTTGTCACATTACATTACACTACAAAAAAAGTCTCATTTCTCCATTCGATTCAGCACATAATAATGACCTTATTAGTTCATTACCAGATAAATGGCATTATCAAATTCAGTAGTAATCCATGATTCTTCTCTATTTTTGGATAAATATTACATGCTTAATTAACTCATTGTATTGTTCTTTGCTTTTAAAAAATAAATAAAAATAAAAACAAAAACATGTAAAATGTCTCATCAATATTGCCTTGTCTTGACTCATAAATTGACTCCTAGTCCTTCTCTTTTCATGTTCATTTTCAACTTAAAACAAATTGTTCGAAAAGTGAAAAAACATGTAGGGATCACATTATAATATCATCTTGTCTCTCATCATAAATTACTTCATGGACTTTTCTTTTTCACTTTTAATTAATTTGTACTAAAAAAGTGAACATTGTCTCGACATTGAGTTGTACTTCTCTTTTTCTCGTTTAATTAATATGCAAAACAAAAGAGGGCATTGTCTCAACATCAAGTTAAATCAAATTTAATGTGCTCGCTCTTGTAAACGTAAAAAAATAAAAAAATAAAAAAAATAAAAAAGAAAAAAGAAAAAAGAGAGTGTTATAAGTTATACAAATTTTACTATATAGTTTTTATAAATTGATGTGTTAACTTTTAAGACATTAAGAAAATATTATTTATTTATTTATTAAATCACATTCATTGTGAATTCCAGTGAGCTCAATTAATAAAAAAATTTATGGTTGAATAAGATATATAGGGTTCAATCTCCTACCTATACCAAAAACTGATATAAGTTGAAGCTTTCTCAAAAAAAAAATCACATTCATTGGCAAATGAATTTGTAAACTTTTAATCTTTATAGTTTGATAGCTAATAATTTTAACATGCTATAATTATATGTAAAAAATGAGTGAAATCAAGGCTGGCCTTGTACTATGCAAGCTATTGATTCAACTTGCTTATTTTGGGTTTGAGTCGAGTTAGGCCCCATATCAATGCTTTTTTCACCATTTTGTTTATTCCATTTTCAAAGAAACTAGTGCAAGTCTATATGGACCCTTTATTGCTTCGTTTCCATGGGCTTAGGTTGGTTGGACTCAATGTCACAAAAATTTTGGGAAAAGTCTCATGACCCAAGGTGCAGTCCTATAAGGATCTTTATATGAGACAAGTCCTGAGTTCCAACTTTTACGAGAAAGACATTATGTTAATGTTTTTGATAATTCGATAGCTATAATGGAGCGGGGGAGGTTTGAATCTTGAAAATCTTTGTTAAAAATACCATAATATGCTAATTTAACTTAAGAATTATTGTCTTTTATCGTCTAAAACTTCCATTGCTTTGATGAACATGATGTTAGGTTATGGCTTAATCCACCTTTTTGAACTCAAAACATTGAGTTTGAGACCCTTTAGCATTGATTCCTCAAGATGGATGTAAGATAGCCATGGCTAGTTCCTAACTCTTTTATTTTTTATTGCCAAAAAAAAAAAAAAAAAACCCTAAGACTAAGGGTAAAGATTTAGTTCAAGCCAAATTTTAGAAACGAATGTAGGTTTCTCTCATTTTGACTTTTGTCATTTTTTATACCAACAAAATGAAATTTTAACTTTCATTTTAAAAAAATTATATAAACTTAACATTGTCTTACTCTTGGAGAAGTCAATCAATGCACGGATGCAAACATAATTGTTGTCAACCAAAAAACTTTATTTCACTTTTGAAATCCCCTTAGAGGACTCTTTGTTGTTAAATCTAGATAGGGAAAGGCATGTAATATAGTCCATTAGTCCTTCTAATGCCTTTGTAATTAATTATGCAAATAAATTTAATTATCTTTTTTTAATTAATTATTGACGTGTCTCTATTTTTATTATGAATAATGTAGCAGCTAGATTTGAATCCTATACAATATACTAGGTATTGCACAAGATGCAATAGCATCTAATGGTCAACAAAAAGTTAGACAAGTTGAAGGAATAGCTAGTAACCATTGGATTGGATTTGAAAAGTAAAAAAAGGAAACAAAAAATAAGAAGTTTTAGAATAAACTGTAAAAGGTTTTAAAAAACAAATATCATCCAATTGCAGACATTTCTTCAACTTATTTTTTAATATTTTATTAGTTCTTGGATTCTATTGCATCCTATGCGATATCCTAAATGTTGCACGAGATCCAAATCGGTCATAACCGATGTCTCATCTTTACCTGTCACATTACATTACACTGCAAAAAGAGTCACATATCTCCATTGGAATTAGCACATAATAATGACCTTAGTTCATTGTCTGATAAATGGAGTTATAGAATTTAGTGAGCGTTTGGAGAGGGTTTATTTTTGCGTTTTCAGTTCCACGTTTTTTTTTTTTTTTGTTTTTTCTGCACGTAAACAGTAACCTTATATTGGGTTACTGTTCACATACTGTTCATGTACTGTTCACATACTGTTCATGTACTGTTCAGTTTTCAGTTTTCAGTTTCAGCAACAATAAGCTCAATCCAAATGGACCCTTAGTAGTACTCCATGATTCTTCTCTATTATTGGATAAATATTGCATCCTTAATTAATTCATTGTGTTATTCTCTGTTTTAAGAAATAAAAATAAAAATAAAAATAAAAGCATGTAAAATGTCTCATCAATATTGCCTTGTCTCATAAATTCACTCGTAATACTTCTCTTTTTAAATTGTTCAAAAAGTGAAAAAACATGTAAGGATCACATTATGATATCATCTTGTCTCTTGTCATAAATCCCTTCATGGACTTTTCTTTTTCTCAATATGTACTACAAAAGAGGACATTGTCTCAACATTGAGTGAAATCAAATTTAATATGTTCGGTCTTGTAAACACTTTTCTTTTTTAAAAAAGTGTTATGGTTATACCATTTTTATTAAATAGTTAATATAAATTGATGTGTTAACCTTTAAAACATTAAGAAAAATGTAATTAATTTATTTATTATGGTGTTGATGTGATATTAATTACATTCATTGTCAAATAAGTTTGTAATCTGTTATAGTACAATTGTTAATAATTTTAACATTTTATAATATAAAAAATATATGTGAAAAATGAGTGAAATAATAGTAATTTTTTTTTTACATGAGTTTGTATCTAGAAGATGGTAGCTTGAAAATTTTTCTCAGAGCTGGGCTTGTACTATGCAAGTTTTTGGCTCAACTTGCTTATTCTGTGTTTGAGTCCAGTTAAGGCCCATTTAGGTGCTTTTTCACCATTACGTATAGGCCAATGTCCAAGAAATCAATGTCGGCTTATAAGGAACCTTTATTGCTTCGTTTTCATGGGCTTAGATTGGTTGGACTCAATGACACAAAAATCTTGGACAAAAGTCTCAAATGGCCCAAAGTGCAGTCCTATATGGTAGTTCTTAAGAGTTTTTATATGAGATAGGTCTTGAGTTACAACTTTCACACGAAAGATATTATTTTAATATTCAATAGCTATAATGGGGAGGAAAAATTTGAATCCTAAAAATATCTCTTGAAAATACCAAAATTTATCGGTGTAACAATAAGATTCTTGGCAAACACAATATTACTTTGAAAATAAGAATTATTATCTTTTATCGTTTGAAATCACTAGTGTGAACATGATATTAAATTATCGCTTAATCTACCTTATTGAGCTCAAACCACTGAGACCCCTTAGCATTGATTCCTTGTGAGGAAGTAAGATAGCCATGACTAGTACCCTAACGAGGATTGGTTCAAATAGGCCAAAATTTTAGAAACAATAATTAGTTTTCTTCTCATTTTAACTTTTGCTTTCCTTTGTACTAACACAATAAAATTTTCAATATTATTTTTTAAATGAACATAAAGTTAACATTATTTTAGAGAAAGCCAGCCAATGTACGCAAGCACACATGGCTGTTGTTCACTGAAAATCTTTATTTCGCTTTTAAACCCCCTTTAATGAATTATTTGTTGTTAGATTTAGACAAGGGCAAGCACTATACAGGTCATTAGTCCTTCTAATGCCTTTGTAATTAACTATGAATTTAATTTTCATTATTTTTTACTCAAAAACAAAAAACAAAAAGTCCAACACAGGACAAAACATTTTTCATAATTATTAGCATGATACTCTAGAAGAAGGCACCCCTAATGAGAGTTTTGTAATCTAACAAGTATCTTTTTATTTTTTCAGGATGATGATTCAAATATGTTAAAAGTCTTATTAACGAGCATTTATTAATTGACTATTTTAAGAAAGTTTTAATACAGCATTCACAAGAAATATAAAGAACGAACAAAAAAAAAAATCTTTGCCGTAAAAAATTTATAATAAAAATTAAAACATCCTGTTAACTTTTTCTCATATTTTAAAAGAAAAAAAAAATTTAACGACTACTCCACTACTTTTACAAGTGCTATCTTTCTCAAAAAACTTTTACAAGTGCTATCTTTAATTGCAAAAACATGGGAAATTAATTACTCCGACATCTCTACTAATTAACAAAAAGACAAATCAACAGCAAGACAAAGACAAAGCCATAGCCTTTAGCCACTTCGAGTAGGTAGCTCCTGATTCTGCAATCAAGTTTGGAGCTCCTGATTCTGCAACAAACATTCTTCTCGCAATGGTAGCCTCTGTTCTGATTTAAATTTATAATCTTTCATTGCTTTTTGCTTATTTATGCGATTAGTTTTTCTGGGTTCATGTTCTTTTTTATTCATTTTGAGCTGGATGTGAAGTTTGGATAAGAGAATATTAAAAGTTAAAACCATGTATGTTTGAGCAGTTTTACACATTTGGGGTTGTCAAATTGGAGTTACACTATTAAGAATTCTATATTAGTATTTGCAAGGATTATGTGCTTGTTTGAATGTGTATGTGTAAGTCAAAAACAAGAACAGAAAGTAAAAATTATTGTGAATGGTAACACTAACACACTTGTTTTATTGAAAGAATTCAAAAGGGCCTTTTGTGGGAATCTTGAATTTTTTTTTTTTTAAGTATTATGTGACCCAGAATTTATATTGTATATGGTTCAGTAGTTTTATGTGACCCACAATTGTTTAAGGCTTAGTTGTTGTTTTTGCATGTTTCAGTTCTTGAATCAGCTAGAACTTGTCCAAAAGAAGTTTTGCCTTTTGTGAACATTCACTAATTACCCAAAATAGGAAAATCCAATTTTCAAAAGTTTTATTTAACTAACTTGTTAACCAACCTCTACTTCTTGAGGAATTTGTGGAAAGAAAAAAAAAAATCATATATGTGCTTTTAGCAAATGGTTGATGTCATGCTTCCATAACATATGGCTGCCTTCCAAGAGAGATAATAGAATACAATATATCAATAATGGAAGTGTGAATTAATAAGATAAGTTTAACAACTTATAGGAATGAGTTAGTGAGTAATGTTTAGAGATTCCTTTAATGGCCTTCTGAATGATGGAATTAAGAATAACTGGAATTTATTTAAAATACAGTTTCTCATGACAATCTTGTCCATATAAAGTACAATTGTTAAAAAGAAGTTGAGAGAATTTGAGGTTTAGGGCTCCTTAATGAATTATGCTGATATTTTTGTTTCAGATCACTTTTTAGTGAGGTCAAGGGTGCATAAATGTAGTTTTCACTTTTTCGCTCCAATTGAAGTGGCATTTTTTCTTGTATGATCTCCCATTACTTTGATATTCAAGAAGGCTATGGTTGCTGATGACTTTCTCTTTGCTTTTAGTTAGGCTTTCTTAGCCCTAGCCCCTAGCCATTCTATGAGCATAAAAATTCAATCAAACAGTGAGGAATGCCTCAAAGAATACACCATAGAAAGATTTCTAAAGTTTGTAATATTATGTTCCCTTTTTTGAAAATAAACTCCATCTTAATAAAGGAGAGAACTATGAATAGGCTACTATGTCCTGTGATATATGCACTACAATGTTTTGCTCTCGAGCCCACCATCTTCTCTACATAAGGTGCAAATTTCTCTTCGAGAATTTAGTGTGAAATGAAAGGACCTCAATCATTGGTAACCTTGTGGGGTGGTAATATCTGGAAGAGCTCAAAGCATCTACATTTTGTGTTCTTGTATCCATTTTATAGGGTCAGGAGTGAGGTGATAGGCTTGGCTTAGGACTACATAACCCTTTTTTCAGTTTTGCCTATACAAAGCATGCTTCTGAACGTATCAATTCAATTGAATTTCTTACCATCAAGGTGGTGCTAATTTGCATAAGTTATTTGTCAATACAAGCAAGAAAGTTGGGAAAGACAGTATATGTTTATGTCATCATGTGTGTGTAGAAACTTACCAAAAGAAAAAGAAAAATGATGGGTGACAAACAGAGAGCAACTGGATGTGTACTGTTTATGTACCTTAGTTTTATGTTAAAGTGTATTTTTGTAAAATGTCCTACATCAAAGGATTCTTTTCTCAAATGTCTAAATTATGACAAAATGATGGGTGGAAAATATACTTAGTTTGTTAGTGACTCCTTGGCCATAGGGGAATAACATCCAAATAGGATTTCTACTGTGCTTAAGGAATTATTTTCTGCGATTTTTAAGCAATTAAATTGAGTACATATTAAAATATTTTGCTAGCTCCATTTGACAATATTTTTTAGGGTTAGTTATGAAGACAAAAAATTCTCATTTCTTAATAGGCATTTTTACTGTCATGCAATACTCCTAATGCACTTTCCTACTTCATTAACCATGCTCTTATCCTATGATTCATATACTTTTTTATCTTTCCATTCTTATGGATTATTGATCCAAGATTTCGAAAGCAATGATCTTTTGGTACTTCTTGATCATCAAGTTTTACAACCCCTTCATCTTTATTTCTCCTTTTATTAAGTTTGCACTCCATGTACTATATTTAACTTCTACTTAGTCTAAAGCATCCATTCATTACAACTACATAATCTGCAAAAGGCATACATTAATAGATTTCATCTTGAATTGATCTAGTAAATGCTATAAATATGGACTTTAGCTAATCCATAATATAAAGCTATTTGTGATTGGAAACTTACTTGTGATGCCCACCTTTTCTTACACTATTTATAGCTCCAACATTATCCTTAATCACTTTAATATACTTTAGAAGAACTCATTTCTATTTTAAAATCATCACATAACCTTTCTATTTACCCTTCAGATTCTTTCTCTTAGTTAATAGGAAACATATGGAGATCTTTATAGGTTTCTCAATATTTTTTCATTAGTCATTTTCAATAACAAAATAGCTTTCCATGGTAGACCATCCTGGCATAAAACCAAATTGATTATTTGATTTAGTTGTTTCATGTCTTAACCTAAATTCAGTCACCTCTCCCAAAGTTTCATAGTGTGACTCATAAACTTAATTCCATGGTAATTTGTATAGTTTTGAATCTCTCATTTGTTCTTGTGTAAAGTTATTAAAGTATTTTTCCTTCACCATGCATTTTGTCAACACTTAAAATCTTATTGAAAAGGTTTGTCAACCATCTTACACCCACATCACTCAAGCACTTCTAAAATTAAATAAGGATTGCATTAGGTTCCACAACTTTTGTTGTTTTCATCCTCCTTAATGCGTCCTTTACCTTGGTCATCTAATTGTTCTAAGACCAATTGTTCTAACAAAACTGCAGTATCTATCCATAATTGGATTACTCATTCTAATTTCTTGTATGGCATTTAATAAAATATTTTTTCTAAATAATTCTTCTATCACTCTAATTTCCTATACTTAGGGGTGTGCACAATCAGGTTGGAAAGTTTTTTCAATGACAAGTTGAGAAATTCCCAACCTAACCCAACTCATCACATCTGTAGAAACCAACCCAACCTAGCCCACGTGAGTCATGTCAGTGGGTCGCTTACATGTTTCATGTGTTGTAAAAAATTGGACTTCCATTGATTATTTAATTACTTTTTAATAAATGATTACTATTTACATAATGTGCCTAAATTATATTGTAAATTTCTAAATTCATAAAAAATAATTCTTAAAATACCAAAATAAATTAAACTAAAGATAAAATAAAATAGGGTAATAAAATAAACTTATCTATAGGTGGGTTAGATTGGGTTAGATGGGCTATAAAAACTATCAACTTGAACCCAACCTAACCTAGGACTCAAAATAAAAGTTCCGACCCATCCCAACCCACGAAAACCAACCCAAGGCGTCAGAATGGGTTGGGTTGGTTTCTTCTAGTTAGTGGGTTGGATGCACACCCTTACCTCTATAGCCTCCATTAAAAACTTGTCTTAGAAAGTATATAAAATTTCTTTTTTCCATCCATCATCCCAAACTTAGTATATAATTAACCATAAGCCTTAAATCTAACCTCTTGGATTTCCTTTTTTTCCTTCCCTCATAGCCATGTCCTAATTTTCATTAGTGACATTGTCTCTATATCTTTTTTTTGATAGGTAAGAAAAAATATATTCAAAAAACTGGTAGATGCAAATTAGCACCAGCATATCAAAAGTACAAAAAAGATGGAAAAGCTAAAAGCATAAAAAAGACACTAATTACAAAGAAAGAGAGCTAAGGAATAGAGGAAGAGAGTCACTAGATGTGAGTCCCCAAGCCCTAGTCCAATCAAATAGGGAACTAGAAAAGAGAGCAAGCATTTCAAGCTCTCTCAAAGCATCAACCGGAGCTCAAGTAAGAATTTTGAAGATCCAATTGAAGTAGCTGCATTCAATACACAAACAAGTTGCTGGAGTGATCTTCAAGAGGGTTCTTGAAGCTGTGAGCGGGGTGTTCATGTTTGATAGTCCACAGATAGAAGAGTTCAAGGATTTGGAGTTGTGACTTGAACCTATGACCTTGGCTCTGATACCACTTGTCGGACTGTGACATGTGTCACTTTGCCTCTAAACGAATTGGTGATAAGGGAGATACACTCAGTCTTTTATGGCATTTGACGTTGCGTTCCATGATTCTGTTTATAGAGCGGTCGTAGGGAGCCGAATTATGGTCCACCCAACACTAATTTTATTCCACATTTTATGAACTGTTTTGTAGTTTTATGAAGTTTGAAATGGTTGGTCAAGTCTACATTAAAGAGGAGCAGTTTAATTCAACTTTAGGGTGATATATGGGAAAGGGAAAGGGAAAGGGAAAAGGATTGAATCAAATGAGATAAATATGATGGCCTACAGGTAGCAGTAGAATTGGCCCTAGATGGAGTTGGTTGCCAATTATTGATTTGATTGGTTGACTTCAAATAGTTGTGATAGAAGACTTTTTTGAGTTTAAGAGTAAGGTGGTGCTATTGGCACCGTTAAAACGTTAGTGCTCTATGAAGGCACATTGGTAATTTTGGAGCCTTCAGAGCTGATTGATAACTAGAATCAATTTAGGAGACTTGGACTTTAAATCTGGCAGAACTCTAAGCTTCAGAAGAATTTTGGGTGTTGCTGCAGTTATCCTATTCTATGCTTTCCTTAGCAACTACTGGTGCTTTGTTCCATTAATGGAAGTAGTGTTTCTAAAGTTTTCAGAACAAATGGAAGTAGAGTGTAGCTGATGGGATGGTATAGTAAGTACTAAGTAATTACATTTCACACACTAAACTTTTTTGTTATGATCTTAGAATGAACAAGAGTTTGATTAAACAATTATTGATATATGTTAACATGGTAATAATGCTCTATACATTTATCTTACAAGTGAAATCTGCCCATCTTCTAAACTTTCCTATATTACTGCCTTCCGAAACTGCCAATCCAATTCCATTCCTTCCTCCACACCCAACACCTACATAATACAATCTCCATTTTTCTACATTTCCCTCCATCTGAATTAGACATGGGGACCCCACTCCTTTATTATCCCATCCATCATCTTCTGAAGGCTTAAGAACAGGGTCTTCTTGAAGCCTTGTCCAATTCTTTAGCCCATCTGGAGATACCGCAAGCCCAATACACCTCATCCCATCTGCTGAAACGCCCTCATATGCCATCAAATAGTTTCCTTCTTTGCTGTTTCTCACCACACACGCATTCTTGACCCCAATTTCATCAAAAGAACCTTTTGATCCACCTCCAAGGATCTTCCCCAGTTTCACCCATCTGATCCCATCTCTTGATCTTGCAACTCCAAGAGCAAACTGTCCATTTTCCACATCATATGAATGATAATACATCCTGAGGTCATCGTTGCTGTGCACTACAACGTGAGGTGCGGCAATAAACAAAGAATCCCACTCCTTGTCTGGTCCCACATCTAACAGGGCTCCACTGTGGTGGTCCCCTTCAATTCTGGCCCAGTGCCTTCCATCTTGACTGCATGCCAGCCCTGGCAGAGACTTGAAAATTTTGCCAATTTTATGATTTTCATCTTTCTTGTCTCCGCCATGGACTCTTTCTGGGTTTTGTAAAATGTTTGGAGCTCCTGATAAGTTAACTTCTTCAGAACTATATCCTGTGTAATAAAGCCAGTAAACAGCACTGTACATAGGACTGGACATAATAACCATCTCAGAAGGCCTGATACTATCTGTGTCAAAAGCCCACCAATTCTTGCTGCAATTCATCACCAAACCAGCATCCCCAGATGATCTAACATGTTCTTCTCTAGCCCAATGAATTCCATTGCTCGAAACTGCTAACCCGATGGATTCGGAAGTGTTGTTGTTAATATCAGACCTTCCATGGTACCACATATACCACCTTTCCTCATTGTCTCCTATGTATCTTTTCACAACTGGTGAGCCAATTTCGGCACTATCCCAGCTGTTTTTGGGACCCAAGTCAAGCACCAGACCTCTTGAACAAGTAGATGTTAGTGCTTGATTTGGCACAGGAGCTGCCAGTTGTTGAGATTTTGAACTCGGATCCCGTTCAATGGCAGGATTCTTATTTGTCGCATTATTGCTGTCAATGCCTGGTTTTGTGGAGCACCTAGTGACAGAGAAGATGCTACTTTTAGACTTAGGACATGGACATCTTTGGTGGCCGGGAAAGTTGCCACATGAAGATGTGCCAGAGGCATAGAGAGCAAGTGTTTGTGGTTGGGTAGAAGGCCATGATGGTTGGATTAGATTTGTTGTGTTCATCTTTCTTCCTGCAGTATAAGATGCAAGAAGATTTACTGTTTTGATCCTTGTGACTGCTGCTGCGTCCATTAGAGGACTACAGGATAGCAGAAAGAAATTGGATTGGTATCAATGGCAGAATCAGATACAAATTAAGTGGTGCCACATTCACGTGGCTTTTATATGAAGTAGAGAATTTCTTTTTGGGCTATTTGAAAATTTGCCCCAAAATTTTCTTTATCTCTAAATAAATCCTCTCATAATTTGAATTATATTCAAATACATCATTGACCTCTGGAGCTTGCATGAGAGTACTTGTTAAACCCCTTTTAACCTGAAAGTCTGTAGGGTAAAGAAATTATGGTAAAGTGCATCTTCCCATCCTAAAATATGATATCAGTTGTAATGTACCCTAAAAATTTAAATTAAATAATCACCCCCTTAAACAAAGGGATCAATTGCAATTTCTCACCACTGTTAAAGTTTCTCCAATTTGTGTTATACTTATCACATTATCACATGATGATGTGCTTATTTTCTTTTATTTTTTATGTGATTTTGACAATGGGGAATGTTGCAAACTTGCAATTAATCATCATATAATTAAGGGGCTTGGCTGCTCAAATTTATAGTTTAGAGGGACATTACATATGACCCTAGGGTGAAATAGTGAAGTATGCAGAAGCTGTAACTTATAGCTCAATGTAAAAAGTGTTATTTCAACATTGTACTAAGGGCAAATATTGTAAAAAAAATTTAGATTCTGTAGGAGGTCATCAAGAATTCCAAATGCTAGGGATTGTTCAGAAATATCCTAAAAGATATTTGTCGAGATATTTAGGGAAACAGAAAATTCCAATATTCCATAAATTTGTCATTCTCACTCCTTCTTCTTGTACTATCTACTATTCTTCCCAATGAATTTTGAGACCTCCTGCTCCCCCCTTTTGCACCAATTGGGAATATTGGTTGCTTCTACCTGTCAAATGGCCAAGGCAAGACCTGAGCTTTGGTTGACTCACTCATTTTTAGTTGAGACATTATTTGTGCAAGATTTTTTGCTTAGTTGGTATGAAAACGTTTCACATGTCTTTAGATCTTGTGTGAACCGAAATAAAAAATTTATTACTCTGGGGATTTTAATTCTTTAGAAGTTGATGGCATCAATATCAATTTGGTTTTCTCTTCTTTTCTTCTCTTTTTTTTTTCCCCTGTAATTAGAGACGAATCTCATTGTCAAATGCTGAAGAGAGAGAATAAAATCAGCAAAATGACTAGAAACACAAAGAGGGACATTTTAATTAAGGAGCCAACTTTACTATGCTTATTTTACTTTTTTCTTCCTTCAAATCAGGGAACAAATCATGCAACCAGTATCACATGCTATATTTATTCTATAATTTGTTGGATGGTTATGTTCATGCTAACTTTTCTAGTGCACTAGACCATATACAACTTGAAATGACTTAATACATGAGCTTCTTGTCAAGGACTAGGTCTCTGAAACCAGTTATGTTGAACCTAATGTGCTACACATATTTTCTGAGTGGAACACGTTATTCTTGCAATATCACCCTCACATGAAACTTGGCCATTTTGAGGCCCAAAACTAACTAATTTTTGTGGGAAGAAACTTTTAGAATGAGAATGCTGCTTTTGTTTTTGAATGGTAGCAGAAAGTTTGGGTTGCTGATGATCAACAGTACTGTCATGTTCTAGGTTTTTATTTTTGGGTTTTTATTTTTTATTTTCTTCTTAACCTGCAACAAGTTGACTAATAATTTTTAGGTACAACTTGTCTGCGCCTTGTACCCTTCTAATGAACCCTTGACTTAGGGTTGAGCAATGATGTTCAACCTAGCTACCTTTCATGTGGCACAGCCATGGAAGGATGGGTAAAGAACTAATTAATTGATATTGTCCACATCTAAAAGATTTCTGCTTCTTAATAATTTGATTTCACTTGATTGTACAGTAAAATATTATTTCACTGCTTTGTTTATACTTAAATGTATGATTGCATGTGAAAATATATCATGTTATATCCCTGTTTATTCGGTTACATAAAGTATTTGTACTTAAGGTTTACAGGCAACAACTACTCATACAACGTGCAGCTATTAAGGTTAACAAGTGACATGTTGTGATTACTATATAAGAAATGTAATGTTAGCTTACATAAAAGAGATGTTAAATCAATCACAATTTTTCATTTAGTTGCATTCCTAGCATTATTCATTTAATATTTCAGAACTAATAGTTTTGCAGATACATTTTTATAACGCAGGAAGTGTTTGCATTTGTAAACTTCAACATCTTTTATTAAGAATAGCTATATCATTGGTTGTCATTGTCTAGGTGAGCCATGAAAATATTGTCACCATCTTATATTGCTTTTGAGAGAGACAATTCAGCCTTTAGTATCCTCTAGGTCCAGTGGGGGAGCATGTGGCTGGACAAAGCAAATGATTAATTACCTTAAACCTCTGGATTGGTATGATTATATGACAATAAAACACCATCATAACACCCGTACAATTACACCAGTCAAAACTATTAAAAAAAAAAAAACAAATTGTGGTCTCCACATTGGTTTTCAATGATCAGCTAATATCAAGTTTTATTGTAAAAGACATGTTCATGATCTCTGGCTCAGTCAATCCTTGCTAACTAGTTTTCATCAACTAATTTTTCGTTCTTGGTTGAGACTTGAGAGTTATACAACTTCTTATAACATGTTGTTGCTTTGAATTTCCAAGGTGGAATGGTCGCTAGTGAGGCTGTGTTTTAGTGCACTTCGTATTAAAATGTCTTTTGGTCAACTTAGACTAGTTCCATTCCATGAATCCATAGACTCATAATAGTTTATGTTTTTGAGCGAAGGACTTATATTTAATGGGCATCTACTTCGTATTCCCCTTATTTTTTTATTTATAAAAAAGTGGTTTAGGATTTTTTTATTTACACCAAATGATTAAAAAAAAAGAAAAACTTAATACGAAATGACACTTTGTGGAGGGTGTACGGCTTAACAACCTTTTAGAGGATTTTTGTTTTTAGCTTTAATGTATGATAAACTAAATGTAAATTGATTGTTTAGATTTCTTGTGCTTTTTGTGGGTTCTACTTACTTTTTATTTTATTTTATATATATATATATATATATATTTTAAAAAGTTTCAATCTATAGCGTTCACTTTTGATGATAGCTCTTTATATATTTTAATGATAAAAGCGATTATCATGACGTTGACACATATATTAAAATTTTATCATGTGTATATAATATATGAGAAAAGTTAACGGATATTTTAAGGGCACTGGTTTAGGAAATATTTTTATAAATGTTTTATAAAATAAATAAAAAAAACTAATTTTTTCACAACTTTTTATAATTTTCATGAAAATAATATCAAAATTTTTCTAAAATGGTCAAATAGCCTAGACAGCGCACACGTGAGCATGCCATGGCATTGGCTGCTTGCCCACATTGGGCTGCCATAGCCAAGGCAGCGTGCATGTGGGCATGTTGTGACGTTGGCTGCTTGCCCATGCTAGGTTGCCATGGCCTAGGCAGCCCGCATGCTGGGTCAAATAACAAATGGTATAAACATGTTTTACAAAATGAGCATATATACATGCACATATATGTATGTACATCTACAGACACACATGTGCGTGTATTTGTGTACATATGAATATACATATATATGTATGTACCCACCCTTTGTTTTTGTAGAAAATACATATATCATGTTCGTGTTTATAAAATACCTTGTTTTCAAGGATACTTGTATATATGTAAGCACATCTATATATACCCATGCGTGTGTATTTGTGTGCATACGAATATACATATGTGCATATACCTCTTTTTTGTAAAAAATACATATACCATGTTCGTGTCATACCAACACACCCGTTTTGAACCAATATATATATATATATATATATATATATATCCTAACGTGAAATTGTAGGCATATTTCCTCTAATTTTGATTAGGTGGGGACTTTTTAAGCTTTGAGTACGATTTTATTTATTTATTTATATTTGTTTAAGTCCACTAAAGTTTCATGGCCTTGGCCTTTGGGCTATAAAGTGATAATAACCTTCTTCTTGCTTTTAAACCTTTATTGTGGTAGCACCTAAAGATAAAGATTGAATAGTTTATGAATGGAGAATACTATGAAAACATTTCACTCAACCTCTGACAATATTACTAAAATTTTACGTAGAACTTTAAATATCATTAATTTATTACATACTTTAATCAAATTTTTGATGAGTTTTGCTTGGCCCCAAATGAGATGAATCTAAAGTGTTAATTATTTTAGAATAATGAGACTCACCATGCTTTGTAGGTGCAAAATCTGGTGTACATTTAGAATGATGTTCAAAGTGTTGTTTGACAAGGGCTCCTTAGCACTTAGAAAATGAAATTCAGAAAAAACAAAAAGAGATTTTGATATATATTGTGGTGGCATGACCCACAACTACGTGATGATCATTGGGCCTGAACCCCTAATTAATTTGTGTAATACTTCGGGTATAGCTCACAATGAGAGGTTTCAAGAAGAGTTAGGCTGATAGTTGGTAATTGGAGGTGGTTATGTATTGTAAGCCTAGCCGCTTGAGGAGGTTCTCAGGTGGCTCAGGTGCCTTTAAAGTATCTTGAGTTGGATACTTCTTTCCAAATATAACATGGTTTTCTCCTGTTCACTCATGTTTCTCTCTCCAGAAAAAATGTTCAAACCCTTTCTCTTACAAGCTTTTCCTATTTTATAATCTTTTGTTAGTGGATTGGTAATGATGAGAATATTCCACCTGTGTGTGGGCTCTGCCATTTGCAGGATCTGGATAGCCCTTTGAGTCTAGGTTACTGTTTCAACATGTCCAATCTCACATCAAGGGGGTGGGCCCCATAATTCCCTAGTAACTTAAGCCTAGCATCGAGCCCCATGCTCGGATGGCGGACTCTTGCAAGGCATTATTTCTCGTTAGCAGTATTTCCCCTCCTTGTGAAGTAGGTGGGGTCTATTTGGATCCCATCGTAGTCACTTGGTAACTTACACGATTACAACTTATGACTAACAAAAAGATATTATATTCATTACATTATTTATCTATTAAAATATTTTTGGCATAAATAAAAAATATATTTATTGATTTTTCAGTTGAAATTCACATTTTAAATCGGCAAATTTTCATTAGCTAAATACCGATTACAACTTACATAAATTTATTTTATTTTGGTTAATATAGACTTGTGACATGTTCAAATTGTAATAATTTCAAAATTATATTCTGAACATTTATGTACCTGAAACTTTAGGGTTTAACTTAAAAATAATATTAGACTTTGAAGTTTATATCTTATTTCTTTATTAAATTGCTTATACTCAAAATTTTATAATTGGGGAATAAATTATTATGTAAGGAACTTGTGATTCTCTTAACATTTTTTTAGAACTTTTGAAAGGTAATATATTGTTTAAAAAAAAAAAAAAATCTATTATCGCTTTCCTAAAAAAGTTTGACATATAAAAGAGGTAATAGCTTATTAATTATAACATAAAAAGTAATCGAAGAAATCAACAAAATTATATTATACTTATATTATAATTTAGGCTTGGGAGGGGAATTGTAATCATTCATGATGCATTTATTAGTTTTTTTGTTTGTTCGTTTGTTTGGTCCCTCGACATCGTCCTTCCCTAAATGGCTAAATGTTTATAAAGACGTGGAGTGACATTATTCTTTGTTTTCTAGAATCCAATCCCCCTTTTGATCCATTCATTTCTTCAAGCAAGGGATCCATGGTAAAATAAACTATGTAAGCAAAGTAACAAAGTGCATACCATATTGGCAAACCCTTCAAAAGGTTAGCTTTCAATACTAGTTGTTACAAAAAGGTCTTTACAGTCTTGCTTCTTTTAGCTCTCTACTAATCACCAAGAGAAAAGCAAACCATCAAAAATGGACACAAAGACAAAGGGAATCTCATCCATTAAAGGGTGGAAGTGAATTCTTAAAATAAATAAATAAATAAAAGATCTCCAAAGTTTGTTCATTGTGACAAATTAAACCTTGACATTTTAATGTTGTCATTTAAAATTCATATTGTATAAGTCATGACAATACAAATACTCTATCCATCTCAATTCATCTCTCTTACATCCTTTTTAACTTTTCTCTCTCTTATTTGTATTTAAAACTTCTCTCATTGTATTCTATGCTTTCTTTCTCTCATAGATTTCTTGCTCTTTATTACGAAGAAAAAGGCAACTATCTATAACAAAAATAGTATCATTGTCTGTAAAAACTTCCCTTAACAAATAAATTACTCTATTAGTGGATTTTTACAAATATCGATTTAAATTATCGTGACTTATAAAATCTAAGGTTTACTATGATAAAATTAGAAAGTCAAAATTTTTAATTTCTTGCATTAATTACAAGACAAGTTTTTTTTTTTGGGTGGTAGTTTGGGGGACCAACAAAAAGCTACGAGACAACTCACTAACTGCAATATTTTTTTTTGGCAAAATTATTTGTCAAATCAAATCCCTAGTATAAAATTATAAATGCTGACCAAAATTTTTTTTCCTAAAGAATTAAGAGCAATACATCATCGGAAAGTCCCATGGTCTTGGCTGAGTCTAAAAGGAACACGTGTGCACCTAACTCCTTAATAGTCCTTATCTTTCATTCAACATCTGTCCCTCAAAATCCAAACCCACAGACTTAAATCTTAATGTCCTTTGCAATAGGGGGAATGTCTATCCTCAGGGCCATAATTACTAAATCCACCCCACCATTTATCAAAAAAAAATCCACCCACCAGACACTCTCACAGCTCATAACCATAGCCATAGTGGTTCTATTTTAATTTATACTTTCATGCATAATGCCAATTCACTCGGTTGTCCTCAGTGATATATCATTTTCTATGTGTTATATATGATAGATATCTGATCAAGTAATCTTCTATTCTTTATCACAACTTGTGGAAGATTCAAATACAATGTCACCAATGAGGGATTCAGTGGATATAAAATATTACCCGAACGTTTTTTTATTCTGTATTTTTTATCGTTCACAGTATGAGTTTATAACAAAATAGTAATATGAGGAACATAACCTATTTCACACATTTTACTACAATTATTTTATGTAGTAGGCTATGATTGATTGTTTGTTATTTTTATATAAACCAACAACTTTTTTTTTTCACCATTCATAGCCAACTACATAGAAGAGTTGTGGCAAAATGTGTGAAATAAGTTTTAGTCTTAGAATTTTTGATTAAAAAACAAAAAACTAAAAAGCTTGAGGAAATAGTCTATTTAACGAGTATTCTTAGTACATTTGTTGATGGACAATTTTAGAAAAATTTTGATATAATTTTTATGAAAATATAAAAAAGTAAAAAAAAAAAAAAACAAGTTATTTTATTCTTTTTTAATAAAAAAATTTAAAAAATATTTCTTAAACCAATACAATAGTTTAGTTAAAAGAAATACATGCTGCAGATTTGTGATTTCATGGAATATTATGAAAAATGGTAAAGGAAGAGAGGAAAACATTTGTATGACAAAAAGTAATAAAAATTTCTTTTTTAATGTCCCATGTACGTATAAGAAGAATCTTTTAAGGTCTGTTTGGATTGAACTTATTTTTGCTGAAACTGAAAACTGAAACTGAAAATACTGTAGTAAAATAATTTTTAAATGTGTAGATAGTGTCATGGGACCCATTTTTAATGAAAAAGTTATTGAAAAGTGATATTTGTGGATCTCGTAAACAATACATGAGACCCACTGATGTGATAAAGGGACGAAAAAGTAAGAAAAGTGTGGCTACTAATCATGAACAGTAGTTGCTATTTCCTACTGCAGCTGACAAAAAGAAAAAAAAAAGAAGAAAAAACGCAACTCACAAAACGTAACTTACGTTTCAGTGCTATTCAAACACATACTTAATTTGAATTTTGAAGTGGGTAATGTTCGTTAAAGGGGAGGCATTTTATGGTGAAGGGATCCACGAAGGGGTAAGTTAGACTTTTGGAAAGGTTACTTTTACGTCTTATCCTATGCATGTGTGTGTATATATATATAAAACTTGATTAGGGATCAGTGCACCATCATCCGGTATACTGGATCCATCACGATGATAAAACGTATTTATTTTGGTCACGTCTCATCATTGCCACTGTCCTGATAACGGAACAAGTACTGGAGCAAGCTTTGCCCTATGTCTTCACTCTCATAGCATGTGAACCTCACAACTATATGAAATCGTAGAGTTCGCATGTATACTCACGAGTGATGCCTATGATATATGATATATAGATCCAAGAGATAATTATTACTAGGCTTAACTTGTTTGGGACTTTGCAAGAATGCCAGCATGGATGCAATGCAAGTCAGCACGGATTACTCTCTATAAGACACAGTGTATTAAGCTCAAGGTTCTGTATCTTCCATTCATTTCGGCAAAGTTCAACATTTTATTGGTTTAATGTGATGAATTTTTTCCTTCCCCAAAAAAATAGATAAAAGAAATGTCCACGAGATAAATACCAGTTTATTATAAACCATGTAAATATATGATTGGACTTTTTTTTTTTTGGTTAAGAGAATAATGTATATTATTGGACACTGATTGTTTCATCTTTGGCACTATTTCTTTTTTCTTTGGTTCCTTCATTTGTACTAATTAAATAAAATATTCATAGTTCTTTTTGTGCACGGGGTGATTCACAAGATTTTTATTATGTGATATTCCATTAGTTTGTGGCGACTACATGTGTGTGACACCAAGAAAATGCTGGGGCCAAATGCCTTTAAAATTATGTATGTATGTGTATATATATATATATATATATATATAAAGAGTGATGAAATTGCACCCTCCACAATTACATTATCTCAGACATTATTTATTTATTTATTTCAATATTGCAGGAGACAATCTTGAATATTTTAATGCTTCTTTATTACCAACTTTTATTCATTATAGGCCAAAGGCCTTATAACTGAATTGGCACCTCTCCATGCACAAAGTGCTTGGCGGTCTAGGGGGTAAAGTGTTCGAATTACGGGGTTAGCAGCATGTTGTAATTATTTCTCAAAAAAAAAAAACTTTTATTCATTATATGAATGCATGCATGATACAACATAAGTCAAAATTGTTTTTCCTCAAACAAAATAAAGGAGAGAGAGAGAAAAAAAAAAAAACCCACAACATATTGGTTTTCTTAATACTAGTTTTTAATCCGTGTAATGCACAAAAAAAAAAAAAAAACTTGGAAAAATATTTATTTAATTATTAAATAAAAGTTAAATTAGAGAATTTGTAGAAAATAATTTATCTAATCAATAATTTATTTAGATAAGAGAAAAACTAATTTAATTAGAATGCTTAGTGTTGGGTTATTTTATACAAAAAGACAATGATTTTTAATTAGTTTAAACTAACATAATTTTACACTATTTGTAACTGTAAAAAACCAAATTTTAAAATATATATTAAAACGATGACATAGAAAAAGTCAATAAAAAGTTTTTATGTTATTATACTCATAAGTCTAGGAACACAACTTTTCTCACATCCGGATGTTAAAAAGATAAGTTGTGAATGATAGGTACAATAAAATGTTGTTTGCGATGAGTTCATATAAAAATTTGGTAATGATTTTTTTTTTTTAAATTTTATAGATACAATAAATTTTAATTTATAATGTCCACTCCATAATAATTGGTTTTTATAACATATTAAGACACTAATTAGGTTTTTAGTATATGAATACTTAGGTTTTTTATTCAATAATAAATAATTTTACCAATTAAGTTAACTAAAAACTATATTAAAAATTTATTGAAAATATAGTATATGCAATCAATCATTACATTGGCCATTTTACTAGATTTTGACAGCTTGGGGAAGTACCTCCAATCTGCAAGTCAAATTGGAGACCATTCAACGTGCCAAACTTGAAGCAGAAAAATAATATTTTGGTTAAGAGAATGTATATTATTGGACACTGAAAATAATATATAATTTTATTAATTGAGTTAACAGAAAACTATATTAAAAAATTATTGAAAATATAGTATATGCAATCAATCATTACTCTTCCTACTATATTTTATTGGCCATTTTACTAGATTTTGACAGCTGGGGGAAGTACCTCCAATCTGCAAGTCAAATTGGAGACCTTTCAACGTGCCAAACTTGAAGCAGAAAATTAATATTTTTGGTTGAGAGAATATAAATTATTGGACACTGATTGTTTCATCTTTGGCACTATTTCTTTTTTCTTTGGTTCCTTCATTTGTACAAATTAAATAACATATTCATGGTTCTTTTGTGCACGGGGTGATTCACAAGATTTTTATTATGTGATATTCCATTATAAGTTTGTGGCGACTACATGTGTGTGACACCAAGAAAATGCGGGGGCCAAATGCCTTTAAAATTATGTATGTATGTATTAATATATATATATATATATATATATATATATATAAAAAGAGTAGTGATGAAATTGTACCCTCCATAATTACATTATCTCAGACATTATTTATTCATTTATTTCAATATTGCAGGAGACAATCTTGAATATTTTAATGCTTCTTTATTACCAACTTTTATTCATTATATGAACGCATGCATAATGCAACATAAGTCAAAATTGTTTTTCCTCAGACAAAATAAAGAAGAGAAAAAAAAAAAAAAAAAAAACTCCCACAACATATTGTTTTTTTTTTTTTAATACTAGTTTTTAATCCGTGTAATGCACAAAAACTTGGAAAAATATTTATTTAATTATTAAATAAAAGTTAAATTAGAGAATTTGTAGAAAATAATTTATCTAATCAATAATTTATTTAGATAAGAGAAAAACTAATTTAATTAGAATGGTTTGTGTTGGGTTATTTTATACAAAAAGACAATGATTTTTAATTAGTTTAAACTAACATAATTTTACACTATTTGTAACTCTAAAAAACCAAATTTTAAAATATATATTAAAATGATGACATAGAAAAAGTAAATAAAAAGATTTTATGTTATTATACTCATAAGTTTAGGAACACAACTTTTCTCACATCTAGATGTTTAAAAGACAAGTTGTGAATGATAGGTACAATAAAATGTTGTTAGCGATAAGTTCATAAAAAAATTTGGTAACAATTTTTTTTATAGATATAATAAATTTTAATTTATAATGTACACTCCATAATAATTGATTTTTATAACATACTAAGATACTAATTAGTTTTTAGTATATAAATACTTAGATTTTTTATTTAATAATAAATAATTTTACCAATTAAGTTAATTAAAAATTATATTAAAAAATTATTAAAAATATAGTATATGCAATCAATCATTACTCTTCCTACTATATTTTATTGGCCATTTTACTAGATTTTGACAGCTTGGGGAAGTACCTCCAATCTGCAAGTCAAATGGGAGACCTTTCAACGTGCCAAACTTAAGCAGAAAAATAATAAATAAAAATTGGAGCACAATGATAATCTAGAAATGGCTGCATGGTGGAACTAAAAGTCTAATACCACGTACAAGATTTCAGTAGCATCTGCATCTTACCATTTCCCACGAGGCTACAATAATACAGTGTTTTGAGAATTATAAATATGAAGACACAGCCTGGGCTAGCTTATTAATATTAATTATTATGCTTTCAGAACAACTTTTTCATTTAGCTTCTTCCACGAAAAAGACAATTTTCAAAGACAATATATAGGATAACTGTCTTTGAAAACAGTCTCTGGCATTTGGCCGTACATTATTTGCAATTGAATTTTCTCTCTCTCTCTCTCTCTCTCTATATATATATATATATATATTTTTTTTTTTTGGTTTATTATTTTGGAATGTTAGAGTTTGGGACTTAGAGGTCCATTTGTCAACAGTAGTTACAATTCTATCAAACAATAGAAAAAAAAAAATTTAAATCCCAAAAATTCCGAACATACCATACATGGATCCAACCTTCCTTTGCTCTGGTACTCCTAATTATATGGGGGAAGCATATGAAAAATCTTTTAAACATTATTCAAATTCTATTTCTAATTAGTTATACATAGAATCAAAATTAGATCCTTTAGTATAAAAGAGTCAAATATACCCACTGCTGTCGCACTATAAAAATGGGAAAAATTAATGGTTGCCCTAAAGTCATTGGTTTATGAAATATTTTTCTTTTTAAAATTTTTATTACAAAAAAGTAATAAATTTTTGACAGCTTTATATATATTTTTAAAAAGTGATATAAATTTTTTTCTAAAATGGTACATTAACAAATGTTCTAAGGACACTCATTAATCATGCCCTATAAACATTACCTATTTATTTGACCTATATATAATTGTCAGGGGCGGAAAAGTTTTCCTTCCGACAAATAAGATTTATGTTGGATTGGAGGCCTAAACCGAAACTCGACAATAGGCTTGAAGCACGGCCCAAAGGCTATCGGTGAAGTTTTTGAAGAGTTCACCCTCTTTTTATACCTTGGGCCTAGGATGGTACTGACAAGGTTATGAGGTGGCCCAAAAACACTTTCTACAGCAGACATGTCAGCACCAAAAAAAAGGATACTACAATAAAGAAATAACCCAGTAGTAAAATATTTCAATAGTAAAGTATCCCAACGTAAAGTATTCTAGCAGTAAAATGAAACAGAGCAGAATAAACCTCCAGCCGTTAGATATTCACAGATTAAGAAAAATATCTACATTTTCAAACTTATCATTCGTGGACTTTAGAGAAGAGTCTTCTAATACAATAAAATGAGGGAAAAACTCTATAGTAACAATCACGTCATAACCTTCAATAGTAAATGAATGAACAAATGTCATAGGTTCCATGATAACAAATAATTAATGAAGAAACTTAGTGTGAGATGAAGGGAGAGAGAGAGATTCCAGATAGCGCAACAAGATTATTATGATGCCAGGGCATGCTTGTGGGTATAGTATATGTAGTGAGTAGTGAAGGTCATTTTGAGTAGTATGAGTAGTGAGTGAAAGTGCATAGCAAGGCTGTTGGAGCTTTCTGCTGGGGATAGATGAGTGTTATAGGTAGAGGTATGGGGAGTATTTATGAGCTAGAAGCTGGAAAACTTAATTTCTAAGCTTGAAGCTAAGAACTCAGTGACTCAAAACTTTGCCAGAGCTTACAAAAGGTTAAACAGAGAAGTTAAGGAAGAACTCTTTTCTATTAGTGTATCTCTTAGTGTGTATTGAAGTGTTAATGGAAAGTTCCATTTATAGTTGATTTTGAGGGGGGTAATTAGCAAATAGTCTCTGCTAAATCTTCCTTAATTTTTAGAAAATTTTTAGAGAATTGTTCTTAGGATTTTGGCCAAAAGTGGTAAGCTCAGCTTTTAGAATTTTCATGTTGTTTTGGGCAATAACAACTGGGATTCTGACTTGGTATTAAATGCTAATTGGCCTTAGCTGATGGGATTAAAGCATGTATTAGGCTAATGATCTTGGTTTTGTTGCTGCTAGAATCAGAGCTCCCTAGGGTAGGTTGCATCACCCTAAGCCAGGTGTCAACCTTGGAGCCCTTTGTTGGGAACCATGCTGGAGATCCTTTTGGCGTCCTACAAACGACATTTCCCTAAGTTTCCCTATTTGGTTTATGTGCTTGGTCCATAAACTAGAAAGTGCACGTTTTTGGCAAGATAATGAGCTGATTTCAAGTTGTTCTAGAAGCTTTCATGGCCTGGATATGGCTACCCTTAGTCCTTGACCGAATGGGTTGGAGAAGAAAGGGAAGACAACTGGTTGAAACTTTCCTAGCTTTATGTCACATGAGAATTGATGGAAATGAATTTAGTAAGGAAGGGTTTAACCCCTGCTGGACACGTGTCCTTTTATGATCTGACTGGTCAAGTTGGAACTGATGGTGATGGGCTCTAGCTGTCAGGTTGTACTGAAACTTGACTAGACAGCTCACGTAGTTTCAGCTGCTGGGATTTTCATGTGAGCTGGGCTGGCTCAGCTGAGCCTTGTAGTTGAGCTTTTTTGGGCTTGTCCATCCCTACAAGATGAATGGTTTTGCCATGGGTTATATACATAAGCTTTTATAGTTAGTTGATTATGGAAAAAATAAGCATAGTTCCCATAAATTTTGTAAAAGAAATATTTTTGAGAGATGAGTAATTTATATTTCCCATGGATTAGGGACTTTAGTATATGAAGATATGTTTTTGCCAAGAAATAGTTTTGGGCTTTTAAGCATAATGTAATTGTTTTTGCCAAAATAATATTTGGGTTTTTGTAAATAGGTGCCAAAGTATTATTGGGCTTCATGAGTAGTTGCCAAAAATAATACTTGGGCTTTGTAAACATGTGCCAAAAAAGTATTGGGCTTTATATGTAATTGCCAAAATAATATTGGACTTTGTAAAATAGGTGCCAAAGTATTATTGGGCTTCATGAGTAGTTGCCAAAAATAATATTTGAGCTTTGTAAAATAGGTACCAAAATAGCATTTGGGTTTTATAAAATAGGTGCCAAAATAGAATTTGGGTTTTGTAAGATTTTGTAAAAATATTGCCTTGTAGCAACTGTTTTTAGAGGTGCTGTATAGCAGTGGGCTTTAGAGGTGCCGTGTAGCAACAAGTTTTTAAGAGGTGCCGTGTAGCAACGGATTTTAGAGGTGCTGTGTAGTAGCGGGCTTTAGAGGTGCCGTGTAGTAATGGGCTTTAGAGGTGCCGTGTAGTAATGGGCTTTTAAGAAGTGCCATGTAGTAACGGGCTTTTAAGAAGTGTCGTGTAGCAATGGGTTTTAGAAGTGCCATGTAGCAATTGGCTTCTAGAGGTACCGTGTAGCAACGGGCTTTATAAGAGAGTTTTGTTGGGCTTTTTGAATTTTTCCCACAAGGTAAATGATTTTGGATTTTTTTGTGGAGATAGTATAATTTTGTGGCCCAATTTGGTAGTAATGTGATAAGTATTTTTGTAGAAAGCCCAAGTTTGATAATATGTAGGATATAATGGGTAGTATTTGTGGGAGGGCCCAAGGTAATTTATGGGGCTTATATAAGGAATATTTGTGAGAGTCCAATAACATGGAGAATATTTGAATAATATGTGAGGAATATTTATGTGGACTTAAAATAGCGTATGGGCTTGTGTGGATATTTTTTAGTGAGTGGGCTAATGAAATTTGGGCCCGAAAATTTGTACCTCAACGATAATTTACTAAAATCATTGAAAAAGACAGAATTCTGGCATTACAAAATATGTGACTTAAGGGGGGCATTCAAAAGTATAAAATATTGGTATATTAATTGTAAAATTAGTTGCTAACTTGTGGCGTCTAAGAAAAAGCCTTGTTGAAAAATATATACAATGAATCAACTAATAAATAAAGTCAAACAAAAGAATCTGTACAAAAAGATCTAACATAATCTGTACAAAAAGTTATTTTTATATAAAAAAAAAAACTTATTTGAAAGAAAACGATACATAATTTAAATAGACTTTTTTTAATGAACACTCTATACTATATAGTTTAATAGAACTTTGTAATAGAAGAGTTCTAAATAGTTCTAACTAGTATGTAACAATTTACAAATTCTTAAAAAAGAAAAAAAAAAAAAAAAAAAAAAAAAAAAAAACACATATTTCAAAAATTGATGTGAGGCAACAAATATGAAAGTCGTAAGAATACTTTATATTTTGGTAATACACATCTTCTACTTTTTCATTTATCACTTATACTTAAATTAAATACATGCACCACATTACAAATATATTATTGGTTCTGCACTTTAAAAATATAATTTAACAGTTCCCAATAATAGTATGAATTTGTTGTCTTAATTGATCCGTATGAATAATTACATATGGTGTGTAAACAATTAAAAAAAAAAATTTATAAAAAATAAATAGGTTGCTTTAGTCTTTTTGGATACCAAAAAAAGGAAGAGTTCATACAATGTTAAATAGAGCAGGATTATACCACCTGTAATACAAGGGTGTGTTCACAGCCTGTTTAGCAAAACACCATACAGCCTTAACTACTACATGAGGGACAACCAAAGTATTATAAAATAGACCATTTTGAGAAAGAAAGTTCAAATCAGCTATCCTACTACCATCCAACCAATTTGTGCTTTTCCTCAATTTGAAAACTTGATGGAGATTGACCTTGTCAGTTAAGAACAAAACATGCTGAAATCCATAGTTTTTAGCTATGATACCAGCTTCCACCATTGCTTCAAGTAGAGCTCCTATTGCTGTGTTGGCAAGACTGCAATTAACCCCTGAAAACACTTCTGCTCCCTGCATATTTATAGCTACAAATGCATATACTCTCCTTTGTGGCTTTGTTCTTCTTGCTTCAGCTAATTTGATGATAAGCTGATATTGCCCTGCAGCTGTAAGATGTCCTGACTTGGCTGTTCTAAGCTCTCTGGTAGGATGGTATAGGCCTGCATAAGCCTTCCTGTACCTACAAGATAAAGTTTTGGCTGTTAGAATAACCTTTAGGGGATTCGGGTTCAAGCCTTGGTGAAGCACTTTGTTTCTGTGATTCCAAATTAACCACAATACTTTAAACATTGATTGAAGGATGACCAAGCTTTGATCTTCATTATTTAAGTAAGAGCTGATATAGTCTTTTAACTAAGATTGAATAGACACATTGGTGAAATCAGAAGTATGCAGACCAAGATCTGAACCAAACCAACAAGCTCTAGAAAAGCTACAAAAGAGAAATAGATGTGTAGGAGTCTCTTCTTCAGTATTACATAAGGGGCAAGTGACATCACTACTGATGCCCCTGCTGTGTAGAGTGGTCATAGTAGGTAGGCTGTCATGGAGAAGTTTCCACACAAAATTGATAATTCTTAAGGGAACATGGGCTTTCCAAATTGCAGTCCATAGCTTCCTTTCCTGCTGGAATTGTTGTGACTCTAAAGAGTCTTCAGTTAACAACTCATAAGCTCTCTTGGTACTATAATTCCCATCCCTTGAGTATTTCTACATAAGCCTATCCTTAGAATCATTGATTTTGGAAATGGGCATTTGCAAAATGTTGACCGCTTTAGGGTGATGGTATAAGCTTCTAATTAAATCCACTTTCCAAGTTCTAGAATTATGATCAATAAGATCTCCTACTGTGTTGGTTTGCAAAAAGGGAAGCAAAGAACTATCTCTTAAGTTTGGCGACCAATCAGGATGAGTAAGGGGTATATCAAAACTATCTCCAACCAACCATCTGCCTTCTCGAAGAATAGGATCACCTTGCTGAACAATGTTTTTCCAAACCCAGGAATGGTGTGCTTTAGGTGTGTGGCCTTGCAATGATTCATCAGGATGGTAATTAGCCTTAAAAGTTCTAGCTAAGAGAGATTGGGGATAGTTAATAAGCCTCAAATACTGTTTTGCCAACAAAGCTTGTACATGTAGCTATATTCTTAATGCCAAGACAACCCCCCCCCCCATCTTTTTGGCTTGCAGATTTTATTCCGATTGAGCAAATGAAGTTTTTTCTCTCCAGTTTCATGACCCCACCAAAAAGACCACACAATAGAATCCATCTTGTTACAAATAGATTCAGGAACCTTAAAACAAGAAAATGTGTATAAAGGAAGAGATTGGAGTATAGAAGATATGAGTGTGGTTCTGCCAGCCTGTGAAAGAAGCCTAGATTTCCAGCCCTGCAGCTTGGAATGAAGCTTGTCAATCAGAAAATGAAAATCAGCAATACGATTTCCTCTCAACTTAAAATTGATACCAAGGTATTTGCTGGGGTGTTGGACAAGGTTCACATTCAAACTTCTAGCTATGGATACTTGACATTCCTTAGTCATGTTTGGGGAGCAAAAAAGGTCAGATTTGGTTAAATTTATTTTTTGGCCCGAGATAGAGCAGTACCAGTTTAGGATGGATTGGATATTACCAAGAGAGTTCCTGTCATTCTTGAAGAAAAGAAGAGAGTCATCTACAAAAAAGAGATGAGTGAAAGAAAAACCACTCCTGCCTACTTTCACTCCTTTGATCTTATTAGAGTATTCAGTCTGTAGTAAAGAAATAGAGAGAATGTTAGCACACAAAAGAAAGAGATAAGGAGATAAAGGGTCTCCTTGCCTAAGGCCCTCTGTTGGATGAAAGGTTGAAGTTAAACTCCCATTGACTAGAAGAGTGAATGACACAGAAGACACACATTCCATAATCCACCTAATCCATTTGGGATCAAACTTCATGGCTATTAGAACAGCTTTCAAGAAATTCCAGTTGACTCTGTCATAAGCTTTTGACATGTCTATTTTTAGAGCACCAAAAGAGGATTTCCTTCCTTTCTTTTTCTTTAGGGTGTCCATGATCTCATGAGCCAAAAGAATATTATCTGAAATGTTTCTCCCTTGTATAAAAGCATTCTGGTATGGAGTTATCAAACTTTCCATTACAGGTTTCAGCCTATTAACCATCACTTTGGATATCACCTTATAGATCACATTACATAGGCTAATAGGCCTGAAGTGAGAAACTTCATCAGGGAAGGGTTTTTTGGGGATAAGAACAATGTAAGAGTGGTTTAGAGGCTTGAATAAGGAACTTGAGTGAAAAAAAAAGCTTGGATAGCTCTTGTAACATCCTCTTTCACAATGTCCCAAAAGGCATGGAAAAAGAAAGCATGGATGCCATCAGGACCTGGTGCTTTATGGGCTCCTAATTGAAACACAGCACACTCAATTTCAAAGTCTGATATTGGTTTGTTAAGTGAAAAGTGTTGCTCATCTGTTAAAGTAGGGATGTTGAGAGGTTGGAGCTCCGCTAAGATGTTATCCACACTTCTAGAACTACAATCTTCATAATTTGACTTAAAGTGAGAGAAAAGAATGTTTTCAATCTCATTAAGATTGTCATTAAAATTGCCATTCCCATCTTTTAATTGAAGAATTCTGTTTTTTGCTCTTCTTTGTTTTACTATAGTTTGAAAATACTTTGTGTTTCTATCACCATAGAGGGTCCAATTAATCCTAGCTTTTTGAGCCCACTTAAGTTCCTCCTTATCAAGTAAGTCCTCTATCTCTTCCCTCAGCTGCCTCTCCTTTCTAATGTCTTCAAGAGAAGTAATAGAGTCTTGCAATTGCTGAAGTTGATCCATTTTTGATTTAATATCAATCTCCACTCTACCAAACACTTCTCTATTTCATTTTCTGGCTACAGTTTTGATGTTGTTAAGTTTATTCCGCAATTTTGTAGCTCTAGACCCACTAGACTGCCATTCTTAGGCCTTACTGACCATATCTCTACAACTGGAGTGGGTGATCCACATTTGCTCAAATCTAAAAGGTCGATTTCTAAAGGGTGTTTGATGTTCAAAATCCAGGATTATAGGTCCATGATCAGACCTGATAATGGGGAGATTCCTTAGATAATATAAATGATATTGGTTGATACACTCAGTACTGGCAAAAGCTCTATCTAATCTCTCCAAAACAAAATATTCCTCCTCCCTTTTATTCATCCAGGTGAATTGTTGCCCAGAGGCCATCAAGTCACAAAGCTGAAGATCACTCAACACTTGCTGAAATAACTCAGCACTAGCAATGGGGTTTTGGTTAAAAGAGAACTTTTCCTCTCATGAGAGCACTTGGTTGAAGTCTCCAATACAAAGCCAACTAGGTTGAGCTATATCTTTTAGAGTTTTTAATTGTTGCCAAACCTCATTCCTCTTGGCTAGTTCAGGATGGCCATAAACAAAAGTAATAGATAAAGGTTTGCCCTTGTTATCTGTAACGTCAATATGAATAAGGTGAGGGGATTCATAAACCACCATGAGAAAACTCCTCTGCATCCAAGCAAGAATAAGACCTCCACCCAAACCCAATCTAGGAACCTCATAGCCATCAAAAAAACCACATCTATTCCAAAAATCCTTACCCTTATTACTAGCTAGACGAGTTTCCATTAAGAGATTAAAATCATGGGCAATTTTTTGGACTTGCAATTCCAACTTAGAATCCTCATGGCTGTTAGGGAAGCTGTGAAGGGCCAACTTCCCAACACCCATTTGGATTAAAAGGGATATGGTCATCAACAGGATAAGCATAGTGTGAAACAATACAACATGTATAACCCTTAAAGGAAAGCAGGGTTACCTTCATTGTTGAGGCAACAATAGGGTAATTTTTGACGGATGTTCCTCCCCAAACTTCCTATCTCCATGCCAAGCCTTTTCCTTGATAATCCTCTGCTATTACCTGTACTTTCATTGCCCAGAAGGTTAGTCTAATGGAACTCATGAAGGCTAAAGTAATTTAATGATAAAAAATATAGTCATAGTATATATGTTGCTTTAGTCTAATAGATATAACACATGATAGACGGGTTCTAATTGATTTCAATTATGTAATAATCTATATATATATATATATATATAGGTTTATAATTGGATTCCAATTGTTGTCTAATTTTACACCATGTGTCAATTTAAGGTTTTTTTATTTATTTATTTATTTTTATTTTTTTGTTCTAAGTGAGTTAATGAGGTGCAAAAGACGAAGGATCTAATATAAATAAATCATCAAAAACTCAATAAACAAAAAAAGAAAAAAAAGAAAGAGTAAACTCATGTGTATATTCAAAAGAAATTAAAATTAAAAAAATAAAAGAGAGAGAGAGTATAATTTGAATCTATACATATGTGCAATTTTTTATTTATTTTTGAGTGAAAGTTTCAACTTATGGAGTCCACTCCTAATGATAGTTCTTTATTATCAGACTAAGACACCAATCAATTTTTGGTATAGGCGGAGATTGAACCCCAGATCTCTTATTCAACCATTAGAGATTCTACCAGTTACGTTAGTTGGAACCCACGTAATTGTAATTTTTTTAATTGTACCATATATATGCATGAGTTATACACTAGTTTAACATAATTTAATGCTTTTGAAAATTAAAATACTGGACATGTGTTCAAAACTTTAGGTGGTAATTAAAAAGAAAGTCATAGAAAAATCTAATTCTTGTATTTTTACTATTATATATACCATTAGACTAGATTATAGAGAATTAAAGTTATTCTTTTTTACATTTCATAAATTCTCGTCATTGATAAATTAATTCCAAAATCAAACCAGTTTGGGATAGCTTATTTTCTTGGCTTATTTAGCTTTATAAAGATAAATTGCCGAATAACTCAATCCTACAATGATATTGTTTTTGCTTATGGCACATCTATGATTATTTGGGGTATGATACCTACAATAATCTGATCATTTATTTTTCAAATGTATAATCTCAAATATATAAATAAAAAGGAAAACTGATGATCCCAATGGATGGCTAGGATTATATATGTATATCATACTCCTAAAAATATTAGAGGTATCATAGGATTTGTACTTAAAGTATGTTCACTGTTCAGTGCGGATATAGAAGCAATATGAGTGAGTGAAATAAGAGAATAATGTGGATGGATACTAAGAAAGAAACATGCTGCAAGAACATAATATCAGTACAAAATGTATAAACTGATAATGGAAATCCATTTTGAAAGATTTAAAAATGTACTTGAATAATACTTCAAACACTGATGCTTATTCAAATTGCTTCAAAATAATACAAGAATAATTTTTCTGATACATGGTTTATTTTTTCTTATACAATGAAGGGATTTTGGGGACTGATAAGAGTCTGAGAGAGGGAAAGAGACTGGTATTGTTTCTTCTAATGTGCCTAAGGCTTCTGCCAATATTCTGCTTATTCTAACTCATACAAATGTCATATATATAAGCATACAAAAGTGAAAAATCTAAAAGATGAACAATAATTTCATAATAATACAATGAACAGTGAAAGTAAACAATTCTGCCCAGTAGTGAACATAGCTACATAGTAACTGTCAGTAATAATTCTAGAATCTCTGACAGATTCTCTGCTTGAACAGTGACAGGATCTCTGTACAGTGATAGATGAATAGTGTCACACAATGACTGTCAGAGAATAATTTCTAATACATCCAATATTGATCCAGCGAAAAGTCTTGAATAATTTCTGATACTAGGACTAGAAAAAGTAAAAAATTCAATAATACTTCTCCCATCAAAAAAATGATTGATACTTTTTGCAAAGCTGATACTAAGAGTATCTCCATTAGAGTAGGTAAAGCCAAAGTATAGAGAATGAAACTAGAAAAAAAGAGGAAATATGAGCTCCAATAGCTTCTTTAAAACTCAAAAAGTTTTTTGCTAATGAACAGTCATTCTCCAAACCTAATGTGCTATTGTTCATTAGCAAAAGAATAAAACATAATAAAAAATTAGCAAAGAAAGGAGTGGGGATGGGGATATGGGGATACGTGTGTTAAAAAATGAATAGATAATGAATGAAGAAATAATATTTAAATGAGATAGAGAAATGATAGAGAATCTGTTGGAAGATGTATTTGAAAAAGTAAGTAGGTAAAAGGTAAATATCACTATTCACTGTCCAAATAGTATAAAAATATAAAAGCTGCTGGAGATGCTTTAAATAGTGGAGAACTTGAATAATTTTGATTCAGCATTTTGAATAAGCAATTCGATTTTCCTAATACTTGCATGGAATGTGGGAAAGGAGGATTGATCTGGTGTCAACTAGGACAAACTCATAAAATTCTCGGGTTTTTTTTTTGGATTGTCGGGAAAAAAGTGGAATCCTAGAGGAAACAATTTTGCGGCTAATTGTTTGGCAATTTTCATATGAGCATATTCTGGATGAAAAGTGAAGAGTTTTGCTAATTTGGGTTTGATCACTGGAGGATTTCTTTTTGTTTTTCTTCTCTTAGAGGGGAAGAAGATCTTTGTCTAATACTGGATGATGAGTTTTGTGTCTGATTCTAAATTTTTTTTCTTATATTCTTTTTCTTCCATATTTATTTCTAATACAATTTCTTTTTCTTCTTTTACAATTTTATTTTTATTAGATTTTTTATATTAATTCTGAAATCTTGATATTGTGCATCTAATACCAATTTATTTATTTCATTATCTGATTTCGTCTTACTAATTTTTGTCTCATTTGGGGTTACTAATAATGAAGAATCTTCTATTTCAATTATTTCAAAAGGAAACTGATACTACAAGGAGGAGTCTCATTCTTGATTTTTTTTTTTTTTAATTTTTTTTTTATTGAACTTGTAGTTCATTTTTTTTTCTTCTTTTAGTTGATTAAATGTTTTTTGTTCTTATATATTAGTACTCAATCCCATCCCTGGACCTTGCAATTCCAATACAAAATTCCCCATTTTCCAAATCAAATGAATGGTAATGCTAATACATTCTAAGATCACTACTGCCATGAAACACAACTTGTGGGGCTGCAATAAATAAGGAGTCCCATTCTCTCTCAGGCCATATATCAACAAAGCTCCACTATGATGCTCACCTTCACTGTTAAACACATCAATGCAAAACCTTCTCATAACTATATCCAGTGTAGTACAACTCTAACCTTTGTACTAGACTTGACCACCACCTCACAGGGCCTAATTTTCTCAGTATCAAATGCCCACTAATCCTTTCTGAAATTCATCATCAAACCTGCTTCACTACTTGATTTCAGTTAACAGCTTCTCAACCTCTCTCCCAACGAATCCCATTGCTTGAAACTGCTAAGCCTATCGAATCCAAACCCAGGTTTCCATTAGACTTTCCATGGTACCCCATGTACCACCACATTTCCTCATCACTGAGGAAACTTTTCCACAACCAGTGAACTTATTTCTGCATGTCCCATGTGTTTCCAGGACCCAAACCAAACACCAACCCTCTAGATGATGATGGTGATGACGATAAAAAAAGAAGAAAATGATATTTTGAGTTGGGCTCAATGGTCGAATATTGGTCTGTTTCATTCTCTTTTGGTGTCTGGTTTTGTAGAGTAGTGAGTGAGATAGAGAACATTGTTTCTGGGATTAGAGTGAGACATAAAGAATGAGCATGTTGGGTTTGGCTGAAAGCCATTTAGGTGGTTGGGGAGTAAGGTAGTTGGGTCAGTTATTTTTTGGGTGGTTGAATGAAATATTTGTGAAGGCCTTAAAGTTTTTCATTATTGTTGAAGCTGCTGCTACTGATGATGCTTCCTTGGTCGATGATGGAGAAGCTCATGGGATTGGGTGATCTGGTGATGTGTGAATTGTGGGGTCAAAAGACAAATGAAACTTGAATGGCATTGAAAGAGACAGAACTCAAGTCTCTTATTCAATGGTAAGAGACTTTACCAGTTGAGGCATTGAGCTAATTGGAACACACAACTCACTACATGCCACTGTCAGAAACATTTACCACCTTTCAGGTCTATGGACAGCAGACTTAGATTATGGAACATTTGAAGCAGCAAAACAAACCATTTTGATAAATTCTGCTATGTACCTGGCATTTAGCAAACACAATGCAAAATGATGCACCACCAACCTAACAACCATTAGCCCTACATGCATGTCCATGATCTCCATAGCTCTTGCTCTTTGTGCAGGATTACTGAAGATAGCCAGTGAGCTAATTTCATTCAATTAGACCCAGCACAATTGCATTCATTGATTTTTGGAAAACCAAATGCACCTGTTTGTCTATTGTTGGGGTGTAAGACTAGAAATGCTATTCACCTACTAATGTTGGCATTCAGCATGTAACAGGTCTAAAATGAAGATGACTGGCAACAAAACCCACAGATTTCAAGATTATATCATAATTCCAACCTTCAATAGGAATTTTCCCTCATAAGCTCATGGATATGCATTGGCATTGGTGATATGGTGAGAAAAAAATATGAAAAGAAATACTAAAAAGCCAAATCGGATACATACCTTGAGCCCAACTAGGTGTAAATAGCAGCACCGCACCAAACTTAATGGTTATCTGCAGAGGGAGGTGGTATCTTGTGCACACCCGTGGAGTCCATAGACTGTGAGTGGGCGAATATGATAATTACTACTACAGAGGAAGCTGACCATGAGCTAGGTCGAAACTCTCAAATAATCTATAAATTGTCAATAAAAGATTGGGAAAATCATTAACCACATGTTAAAAAGAAATACTGAAATTCTACTAAATCCACCGACTCATGCAAAATGTTGAGGCCTCGACCTTGAGAATGAAGTTAAAAGGGAAAAAAGTAGAAGTGTTTCTTTTAGAGGGTTATAGCTCAGTCTCTGGAATGATGCTTCTCAGGAATGACCACTAATAAGTATGGAAGCCCAAAACATAATTTTATTACATATTTTCTCAAAACTTCAATGATCAATCAATAACAGAATCTATAGTTTTTGTTAACCCAAAAACAAACAGGATTCTTGAGAATATTAACATATAAAAAGGGAAAAAAAAATCCTTCCTAAAGTGCTTGGCCTGCTAATTGAGCTCACATTGGACCTAACTATCAAAGCCAACGAACCCTAATGGTTTATTGGCCCTAACTATTATCAGAACTAAGGATCCAGAAACAAAAGACAACACTATGTTTGTGCTCTATTGCCATTATAGGGTTACCAGCCACCCCCCCTGAATCTGTCTTGTGCCTCTGCAGCCTTCTCCTCTTTCAACTTCTGCACAATTTCAAGTATTTTGGGATTGAAGAAACGGTCACGAACGTACTTCCTCTCCTCAGCTTGAATCTCTTTGATAGCACTAGGATATGGGTTAGGAGGAGGTTTCTTCCCTTGAAGACGTGCAATCTGCTTCAAGCGAGAATATGCCTTTTTCTTTGCTTTTTTCTCTGCTCGATATTCCATCTAGACACCAAGAAACAACAGCAATTACAAATTTCTTCCCCCTGGGGTGTGGGAGGGGGAATAGAAACAGAGGATGAACAAATTGCAGCAGTTTTTTCTGAAATTATGAGTCAGGAATACATACATCAGCTACAGCCATTGCTTCTTCCTCACTAACTCCCTGCTCCTTTAGATCAAGCACCCGCAAACCAAATAAACGAGCTGGAGGGGGATCAAAACTACAGATCCTGTAGAAACACAAAGCCTAAGTGAATTAATGTTTAGCTTACAATTCATGAGTCCAGAAACCAATTTCAATGTTGCAATAGAGATCATGAAAAGACCCCAAATCTTAAGATAATCGTAGAACTAAAAGGTTGAAGACTTGAAAACATGGCCTTTATGCAAATTACTTGATATTCAGTAAGTTAATACAGGAAATAGGCCCACTTATTATTAAGATTCAGTCTGAAATTCAATATGAAAGGAACTAACAAAAATGGTTAGCAAGAAAACAATACAAATAATGAGTCACTTGCAGCTTGTAAAAAAGAATTATTCCATAACCATCAATGCTGCAGTAAGCAAAGTGTTGGGTGCTTAGCACCAAAAGTTCCAGCCCACACTGGATTAAATGCCAAAATATTTTTGTAGTGGCCAAGTGAGCCACATGACCTATTCCTTTTTTGATTTGGAGTTCTTATTTTCCTGGAGAAGTACTAGGCAGCTAGGGTTATTAACTTATGCATATAAAAGAGAGTCTTGTATTTTTTGTGATGTGTGCTTGCTGCTGAAAGCCATAGAGAGCTGGTAGCCAAAAAAAGAAAAAGAAGAGGGGTGCCGCATAGAGTGAGCAGCCAAGTGTGTGATGCAACGAGCACAGTGAAGAAAGAAAAATTGTGTGAGTAAAAAAAACAAGGAGATTTTCTTTAGCCATGAGACATACACAAGGGAATATAAATTGGGGTTTTCTCTAGGGAGAGGTTTTTTGGGTGTTGCAACCAAGGAAAGTTGTTGTTTTCAAGTGAGTGAAGATCTCATGTGAGCTCACATAAATTCCTAGACATATATATAATTGTATTTAGTGTGAATCTCAAGTTAGGCATAAACTTGAGATGATATCCTAATTGATTTGATAATAGTGAAATTGTTGCAACTCTGTGGACATAGGCACATTGTTGAACCATGTAAATTATGTGACATGTGTTATTGTTTCTTTTGCGTAACTTCTTTCTCTATTTTTGGCATCTCACAAGTTCTAAGAATTAGGGTAAATTCCTAACACAAAGAAAGGAAACTGGAACATCATCCAAGAGCATGAGCATAACCAAAATTAACTTTTTGACCTAAGTATAGTAAGTAGCTGATTAATTGCTTACCAACTTAAAAGTAGTCACAGTATGGTCAATTTAACCCATAAAAATCAAGATCAACAGTCCCCATTCTGAGAAATATTTTCTCTTTATCCTAATAACTATCTTCTGTTCCATTTCAGATCATAATCAATTATGCATCCAAAGCAGGAATAAAAGCAATGAACAGTTCTTCATCAAAACTGTGAGTCAACACTGAATTCAAAAGAATTTCCATCTTTCAAAATAAAGCAACCAGTCCACTTTTATGTGTTTCCAAATCAAGAATATAACTTGTGCATGCATGTAATCACAAACCTCTGGACAGCAAAGAAAAGTAAGGACAGCAACATGCAGGATACATTTCAATCACACAGAAACCCAGTTCATCCAGTATTAAAATGTTAGCAAACATTCAAGGTTGCCAACAAATAGAACCAATGTGCAGAACAAACTCAGAACGTTTTGTTCCTTTTTTTGTTGTTGTTGTTGTTCACATTTAAAAGTTTGGGCCATCAATTTTCTTCAATAACATACTGCTAGCACCATAAGAAAACCAAATTTATAACAAAATTGGTATGTTACAAGCATGTCATAATGAATGAACCGAAAAAATAGATAGACTGCAAAGGAAAACTAGACATATAGAAGCAAGGCAGTACTTGATGGCATCTTCATGTTTTGAGTCCGGATGTTTCTGAAAGAACTTTTTTATATAAACGTCCTCTGGGAGACTGATCCTCTTAACTTTCCCATCAGCACGAGGAAATGTTGCAGGTGGTGCACTGCACATAAGTTAGCAACATAATCAAAATACTATTTTTATCAGTAAGTTACACAAGCACCCAATTGGTCTTGAACCTATGATCTCACTCTCCACCTTCTTCTTACAAGTGAAGGAGGTGCCATTTGAACTAGAGCTCATTGACACAAGGGCAACATATTCAAAGTATTAAGATTTATGAATAAGAGCTTAAAAAAATTCTAAATGTGGGCATCACAGGTATCAAAATCATAATTTTGATAATAATAGATTAAGAATACTGGAATTGAATGTATTCATTTAAAGAAAAGTTCACACTTTTGACATACTTTATTCACAACTATATTTCTTTTGTAGTGAACCAAATTCAAAAACCTTTTTTGTTTTGGGTTTTTTTTTGGTGAATAGATATGATAGAATTTCAACTTATATTATTTGCTCCACAATAATTGCTTTTTATCATTAAGTTAAGACATCATTGGTTTTTGGTATAGCCAAATTCGAACCCAGTCCCTTATTTGACGATAAGTGACTTTACTAGTTGAGCTAACTAGTATTCATCCCATTTGTTCTTAACTAATTCAACAAGTAATTCAACTAAAAAAAATCCCAAAACCAAAGTAATAATGGAAAGACTAAACAAATAAATTTAGAAGTTGCAAAATTTGAAATTAGAATCAAGCAGAATTGAGACCATAACAAACCAAGCATATTCTCTTCAACCCTACCGCATTTTTCAACAAAATAATGATGACTAAGTCATACCCAGAGGCGAAATGGGATTACAAACAGCACGTATATAAAAAACTAAAATTTGAGCAAACCTAGATAAAGGTAAGAACAAATAAGTTATTAAATGCAATAGAGAGAGTGAGAGAGAGACGAAACTGTTCCATGGCTTTGAGCCAGATAGGCTTGGACTTGGCCAAGCCCTTGACGAGCTTTCTGGTACGAGTAAGCAAATCTCCTTTGAGGAACGACATGGCTTTGCCTTTTCCTTTGGCTTTGCTGATCTCTGCCTTGTCTCTGCGAGACTGTGACTCTCTTCCACTTTGGTTTTCTCTGTTTTTGTTTTTTTTTTTTTTTTTTTTTTTTTTTTTTTTTTTTTTTTTTGGGTACTGAGACAAGTTTAACTCAGGGTTTATTTATTTTTTTTATAGTTTTTTTTATCGGTCTAAAAATATATATGAAATAACTGTGAGTATTTTAATAATGTTTAAAAGTGAGATAATCAAGCTGATTCTTGAGGGTGGAATGTGCGGTGGAGTGTGGCTTTGCAGAGCTGATTCTTGAGGGTGATAATCAAGCTCTCATGGAGGCCTTGCGCACGAGACAGAGGAGGTCGTCTTGGCTGGGCCATGTTCTCCAGGATGTTTTATTTTTGCTTGATGGTCTCACGTGGGTTCAGATTTCTTTTGTTAAGAGAAGTGCAAATAATGTGGCCCATGGTTTAGCTAAATGGGCCAAGGAATTAGTGGAGGATATTGTATGGATTGAGGACTCACCTCTCCCTGTGGTGGAGGCCTTGTTATTTGATTCTTCTGGTGAATGAATTATGAGGATGTTATCCTCTTCAAAAAAAAAAAAAAAAAAGTGAGATAAAATAGTGTTATAATTTTTAGGATCTCTCTTTATGTCAATTTCATAAGGGTTTGAAATTTTGAATTTAAAAAACTTAGGAACTTTTTAAAAAAATAGTAAATTATTCTTCTAACCAGTTTGTGTTTTTAAATTTAAAATTATTTAAATAAAAAATAGAGGTATTTTAGAGAGTTTAAGAATTTGTGTGAGGATATTTTAGTACGCAAAATAATGAAATCCAAACGGGGAATTCTATTATTAATAGTATAGATAACTCACTACGGGTGGGTCAATTTGTTACAAACACAAAGAAGATTTTCTAAATTGAAGTATGTATATTTTTTATACTATTATTTAAGGGGTTTTTTCTGTTTGGATTCCTCTTTTTTTAGTTTAAAAATGACCTAGAACCCTATGTTTAAGTAGAGACAAAACTAAAAAACAATTCGGTAAAAATGCAACTTTAACTCCCAGTAAAACATTGTCTAAAAAATAGGACCTCTCCTGTTAATTTTTAAATTATTTTATCTACTTATAAATTAGATTTTCAAAATAAAAATTATATATATAGAATAAAAAAACTCTACAAAATAAGATCACTAACCAAAAAAAAGCGCGTGCGAAGCGCGTGTGATGAGGCTAGTATTATTTAAAAGTTTGTAAAATTTGGTAATTTTTTTTAAAAAAAAGTTTTTTTAGAGGAAATATAATGTATTTTACATTCAATTATTATATAAAACAAAATATTTTGTAAATAATGTAATGTGTGGTAGAATAATGTTTCTAGTACTTTTTTTTATTATAAATAGTTTATCATCTATACATCTTAAATGACCTAAAGATGAAGTATGTATAATTTTAAGAAAAAAAATACAAAACTTTAATAACATTAAAAAAAAAAAAACGTAATTTCATAAAAAAACTTACTAACATTATGCTGAGAATGTAACATAATTGCCAATGAAGCAACTACTATTTTTTTTTACAATCCTCTTCTCCCAAAGCATCACCAAAGTGGATTGAAGTAAACTAAAATAGTTTGAAGTGGACTAAAATGGACCAAATGGAATGAATAGACCGAAATGGAGCAAATGGACCAAAGCGGAATGAAATGGAGCAAGTGGACTAAAATGGACCAAATTGGACTGAAATGGAGCAAATAGACCAAATTGGACCGAAATTGATCAAAGTAGACTGAAATGGATTGAATTAATCGAGGTAAATGGAAATGTTGTGCTAATGTGGCATAATAGGAGTGTAGCAACAATAAATACTACGCTTCAAATTTTAGATATTACTAGTAGATGTGTGTTTTTGGAAGACTAAAAGTACATACGATTGTTTTGCTGGAACTATATAACTATGCCAATATTATTGTTAGTGGTTCCATCATTTGCAAATTATCGTTTGGTAGCCTTACAAAACAAATTTTTCATTTTGCAAAAAACTTTACATGAACTCCTCTTTTGTGACAACTTTTTTTTTTTTTTTTTGGGCTAAAACAACTTAAGAATATTAAGATTTAAGTTAACACATGTGGTAGTTGTAAAACACATTAGTGATATGAAAAATAGAAATGTTTAAATATTTAAAAAACATTTTTAGTAGATTGTAATATAATTTTTTTTTCTCAATATTTATGTAACTTTTCCCATAAGATCAATATTGTTGGCATCCTTTAAAGATGATACATAATATTTTTGAGAAGAAGAAGAAGAAGAAGAAGAAGTAGAGATGATGCTAACACATAATACAAAATTATTAAGTTTGCATGATTTAACTTTGTGGCAAAAAATATATTAATGTATCTATGATAAAAGTTTTTATCTAAATGATATATATTAGTTCATTTTTTTTTAGACTTGATTCAAAAAGTTCATTCTCAATAGCCTTTTAAGTCTACAAATTGCTCAATTTATGGGCCTAGACACATTCAAAGGGTGCTATCTAAATTATAAACTATATGATCGTTTATCACACAAATATTTTGATTCCCCCAGTGTATGGTAAAGGAAGGCAAGTTTGTGTTTAACCATTTTCTTGATTTGTGCTGCATAATTTAACAGTATGGAGGATGTGATTAGATTTAAATGTTGAATAAAATAAGATGAGAGGGAAAAAGAGTAAAAATAAAATATATAGCAATAAACATCAAATTATCCAAGTCATTCTATATAATATAATAACATTATATTATTATATACTATATGTATAATGCAGTGGGGTAATATTTAAACAAAGAGAATATAAAAGATAACAACTTAAAACACAAAACCAAATTGCATCAACCCAAAGTAGAATTCTAATTAACACAAAAATTCATGAACCTGAAGAATTGATGCAATAAAAATTAGGCGTAAATACACTTTTGGTCCATACATTTTGGGCCATTTCTCGATTTGGTCCCTAAACTGATTTTTCTCTTATGTTAGTCACTGATTTTTCAAAATCATTTTTAAAATCGTCCCTACCGTCAACCCGGTTACAAAAGAAGCTGACATGGCAAACAAAAATGCCAGGTGTAAAAGTCAACAAATAAAATATTTTATTTAATATTTTTAAATGCCACTTCAGCATTTTTTAAATTAAAAAAAGCCACGTCAGTTTTAATTAAAAAAATAAAAATAATTTATATTTTCATTTCAATTTAATTCAAACTAAATTAAAAAAAAACTTTTAAATATGATTTTATTATTATTATTATTATTATTATTGCTTTCATTATTTTTTAGCTAAGAACACAAGAATGTTCTTCCCGAATCCAAGAACAATGAAACCTAGAGCAAGAGCACAATCAAACCCAGAACAATGCAAAATTTCATACAAAATCCCTATCCACCACCGAAACCTCCAGAACATGAAAAATTCATCAAACCCAAACCAACATGAGAAAACCAACCCAGAAAAACAACACCCCGATCCAAAAAACAACAAATAATCTGCCATCAACAACACCAAAACCGCCATCAATAAACCCAAATCCACCATCAACTCGCCATCAACATCACCGAATCCACCTGGTCGAAGCCCAGACCGAGTCATGGTTAACTAAACAGTACAAAAACAACCACTGATCTCCACCTCGACCACCGATCTCCACCCACCCCGACCAAACCCAGAAAAACCCAGCCCTCTCCAACCAAACCCAACCATCTCTATGTCCATCTCCAACCAAACCCATAATCCAAGACCCATGGATTACCGATCTCCAACCCGACCACCCCAACCACATTGATCTCCACCCCAATCACAAATCTCCACCTCCATTACCAACCACCCCACGGAAAACTAGAAAAACCTGAAGATTAGAGAGTCAGGTTTAGAGAGAGAGAGAGAGAGAGGGATTGAAAGCTTGAACAAAGAAAGATACAAACACATATACGCACCAAGAGACAGAGAAAGAAAGGATCTGAAAAATAAGAAAAAAGGATCTGAACAAAGAAAGATACAAACACATATTTATTAAGTTATTTTTATTTTGACTTTTCTTTTTTTGGTTTATCTTAAAAAGAAAGAAGAAAATGAAATAGATACAAACACAAACACAGACACGCCAGCCTAGAATGAGTAGGGGTGTTAACTTAATGTTTATTTCTTAAGAAAGTTCAAGAAAAATTGAAACTATAAATTGTTATTTAAAATTGAAAAAAGGTTTTTTTTTTTTTTTGTTTTGTTTTTGATTTTGAATTTTTTCAGTTTAATTTTTGAATTTTTTTATTTTTTTATTAATTAAAATGCTGACTTGTTATTTAAAAAAAAAATTATATTATTTTATTTGTCACGTCAGCAATTAACATGCCACGTATGCACTCCGTTTGCCACATCAGCTTCTTCTGTAACCGGGTTGACGGTAGGGACAATTTTAAAAATGATTTTGAAAAATCAAGGACTGACATAGGAGCAAAATCAGTTTAGGGACCAAATTGAGAAATAGCCCAAAATTTAGGGACCAAAAGTGTATTTACGCCTAAAAATTTTAAAAAAATTAGACAAAAAATGAAAAACAAATTGAGAGAGAGAGGTAACCTTTTTTGTGTGAGAAAACTATGCATAGAATGAAAAAGAAAATATCAAATTTATAGTAAGATGTTGAGAATAAGAAGAGTCAAAATAAAGGAAGATAAAAAGGTAGAGAAAAAATGATATTAAGGTAGAAAGTAGTGGGGAGATGAAGAGGTAAAAGAGAGGGAGAGTTTAGGAAAATTAATAATAAAAAGAATGTTAAAATATATTTTAATTTTTAAATAATGGAGTTTTTAAGTCACCTTTAATGAGAAAATGTTTAAAAAAAATATAAGAAAAATTGGAAACAAAAAATGATGATGTGACTGCTGATGTGACTCAATATGAGCGTAGCAACATTAAATGTTACGCTTTAGCTTTTAGTAATATATAGATTATATAGATACAGGTGTAATAGAAACATGGTAACAAATTTTTTTTTTTTTTTTTTTTTTTTTTTTTTGCATTATGAGTGCTCAAAACATATGGTTTTACTATACTTTTTAGATTGCAGTTTTCACATTGTTTTGAAAATTAAAACCCCAATATTACTACCAAACTGGCCCTTAGCTTTTCAATATAAGTAATGCCATGTATCGTTAATGGTTTGTCAAAGCCTCGCTCCCAAGCCAAGCCTTACCACAAATGTTTTCTATGGTTACAAGATTTTTCCTCTGACGGATGATGATTTTTTTTTTTTTTTTTTTGAGAATCCAAACCGAGAGGCCCTTGTATTATTCAATGATGAAAAAAATTATAAAGCATCTCGAACAACTAGAGGAGCTGTATCATTAAGAGTGGACTCAAACCAAACCTGTAGCTCATTGCCTAACTTAGCACATTTGGCAAGAAAATGGGCAACAGAGTTTCCTAAACATTTCACATGGGTAAAGGTACAGACCTGAAAACCAAAAGCAAAAAACTAAACATCTTGGATTACATGGCCATACTCTGAATGAGAGACGTCCCTGGCCAATAGCGATCTGATAATTATCTCAGCATCGCCTTCAAACACCACATTAGAAATGTTCAGCTCCCTCACAAATGTCAAAGCTCTTTGGCATGCTCAGGCTTCAACAATTTCTGCACATGTGGGAATTGGGATAAGTTTAGCCATTGCTCCTATCACTCAACCACAACAATCTTGGATCACAATTCCTAGTCTAGTAGCCCCCTGTTCTGTGAAGATTGCCCTATCGAAATTTGCCTTGAGATGTTGGATTGTGGGAGGGATCAATCTGGCAACTCTCAAGCTTTCTAAACTTCCCCTTTTATCTAATACTTGATTTGATTTAAGCTCCAACTGTAGAATCTCAGCCTTGGCTCGGATCAGTTGGTACTCCATGATAGCTTTACCTAGTCATGTAGCATTTCTTCTATCCCAGATTAACCACAAGATTGTCGCTAAAAGGTCTACATCAATTTGATCCCTTCTTATCAACATTGCTGCCCAAAAATTCGCAAAGAGAATGAAGCATTTACTTAATAACTTCTTGAGCTCATCATCAGGTTCCCATATTACAAACAACCTCCGATAGCCCCATAGAGAATGGATAGTTTCTTCACCATCAAATTTACCATTTGGACAACAAGTGTACCTAACCACACCTCTACGTAGCAGGTTATGCATAGTTAGTAAGGCCTTACCAGCTACTCTCCAAATCGTGTGCTTCATCTTGTAAGGAACCTGCAGATGACATATCCCCTTCCATAGCTATGTACTCCTTTCCCTTGATGAGCAACTTGGCATCAAATTTCTGTCCTTTCTTGCTAGTAGCTTATAGGCTGACCGAGTAGTGTATTCGACATGCTTTGAAGGTAACCACACCTCTTTGTCCTTTGATTCATAAACACTAAAAGGTATCCCTTTTACAATTTTTGCTTCATGAGGCAGAAAGTTATTGTCAATTAACTCTACCTTCCACTCATGCTTTTCATGATTTATGGGATCACATAACTTTGAAACATTGCCTAAACTGAGAGAGGAGATATAACTCTTGACCCTGAGACATATGGAAGCTATCTATCACTTCTGACCTGAATAGACTGGCCATTCCCAACCTTCCACACCCTTCCCAATTCAATGGCATATTTTGCTTGTATGATGCTCTTCCAAGCATAGGAGCCTTTGTTAGAGGACTCACAGTCCATTATTGAGCAATTAGGGAAAAACTTAGCCTTGAATACTTTAAGGAAAAGGCAATTTTCATTTTTCTCAAGACGCCATAATTGCTTGGCCAATTGCGAATCATTGAACTTACTTAACTCTCTAAACCCCATAGCTCCCTCGTCTTTGGGCCGACACATCTTCTTCCAACTAACCCAGCATATCTTCCTTTGCTCACCTCTATACCCCCACCAAAATTTTCTAATACAAGTTTCTATTTCTTTAATTAGCCCTTTTGGTAACTTAAAGTAGGACATTGTGTAAGTGGGGATTGATTGAATGACTACCTTGACCAAAATTTCATGCCCCGCTTGTGATAACAGCTTCTCTTTCTGACCCTTCAATTTTTCCCATATTCTTTCCTTAATTATGCTGAATGACTTTTTCTTTGCTCTCCTAACCAGCGAGGATAAACCCAAGTATTGCTTATATCTTTGGGTTGCAGGAATACCCAAGAAAGTAGTTACTGCTTCTTGAGTTTGCTGATGCGTATTCGAACTAGAGAAAATATTCGTCTTCCCCCTATTTATGCACTACCCTGAAGCTCTCTCATATTGGTATAGGATCGACTGGATCTTTACACATTCAGAGATAATAACTCTACAAAAAACTAAACTGTCATCGGCAAACAGTAAGTGCGAGACTCTTGGACTAGCGGGGTACAAAGAAACTCCCCTTATATCTCCATTCTCCTCCACCCTCATAAATAAAGAACGAAAACCTTCTGTCACCAATCGAATCAGGTAGGTGGATAATAGGTCTCCCCAACGCAAACCCCTCGTAGGGGTAATGGACCTATGGGGTTGACCATTAAGCAACACTGAGTAAGTAATTGAACGGGTATAGGCAGCGATAAGATTTATCCATCTTTGGTTAAAACCCATCTTTTCCATGATCTTCTCTAAATATACCCATTCAACTCAGTCATATGCTTTGCTCATATTGAGCTTCAAAGCCATATATCCCATCTTGCCACATCTTCATTCCTCCAAGTAGTGCAGTGTTTCATGTGCTACAAGAATATTATCTATGATAAGGCGATCAGACATGAATGCGCTCTAAGTTTCTAGCACTAGGTTAGGTAGCAAAGGCTTCAAACAGTTTGCCAGGACCTTTGCTATCAACTTATACAAAACATTACTTAAGTCGATTGGCCTAAAATCATATCCTTTTTTGGGACTCTAAATTTTTGGAATCAAAGATATGAAAGCATGATTAAGGGAAACAGGAATGGTACCTGAGTTAAGCACTGTAAGGACTGCTTTAGAAACTTCCCTTCCAATTTTCTCCCAAAACTGCTTGTAAAACAACGGTGGAAGACCATTTGGACCTGGGGCTGTATTTGCATCCATTTGCTTGAGAGTAGACAACACCTCTGCTAGCATGAAAGGTTTAAACAATTCAAAGTTCATATCTTCCGTGACCCGTAATTCCACACCATTGAGTACAAGGTCTAAATCTAAGGGGTTTGTAGTGGTGAACAATGAAAATTAGTATCTTTAAGCAAATCTCCAATCTAATTTTCCCCTTCCACCCAAGCCCCCTATTCATTCTCAAGCCCTGAAATAAAATTTTGCTTATTCCTCTCCATGGCTCTACAGTGGAAATACTTGGTGTTTTGATCCCCGTATCGAAGCCATTCAATTCTAGAGCGCTGCTTCAATATGCATTCCTCCCCATCCATGAGCTATTTAATCTCATCAGTTAGCACTTTTACACAAGCATGCCTGCCTGCCATGGATGCATTCTCTACCTTCAGTAGTTCTTTCCTTGTCCTAGCCAGAGCAATATGAACACTGCCAAAAATATTTTTATCCTATAGTTTAAGTTGATTTTGGCAATCACTAACCTTCCTTAAGACCTTATCCATTGGATTACCATCAGAGCACATATCCCATGCCAAGTGGACCACTCCTTCACATCGCTTATCCTTGAGCCACATCGCCTCAAACCAAAAAGGTCTTTGAGGTCGATAAAATCGAGTTTGGATATCATCTAGAGCAAGCTACAAAGGTTTATGGTTAGAGGACAAACCTTGCAAATGATGCAACCAGACTGATGGGAACTTCAATAGCTATTCAACTATTGCTAGAGCTCTGTCCAATCGAACCCTCATCAAAGGACCATTGAATTGATTGTTACACCATGTGAAAGGTAAGCCCAAAAAGCCTAAATCCTTAAATCCACAGAAATCCTAACAATCCCTAAAATCCTGCGTTTGCTTCTCTGGTCGGATCGCACCTCCAAATTACTCCTCAACTTTCGTAATTTTGTTAAAATCACCAATACATACCCATGGCAAATCAAGCTGGGATAAGAGATGGCGAAGGACTGACCAAGAATCTTCCTGGTTGGCCATTTCAGGTGCTCTGTAGAACCCTGTGAAGTGTCAGGTGTCATCAATTCCTGAATTTATCACTACGTCGATATGTTGAGGTGAAAAATTTTTGATGTGAAGGTTGATGTCATTTGACCATAGCAAGGCAAGCCTTCCACCCAGATTCTTCCTTGGCACAATAAATAAATTGTCAAATTTCAAGCGACACCTTAATCGTTCCAAGTAGAAATTCTTCTTCCTAGTTTCCATCTAAAAAGCCAGGTTGGGTTCTTTTGCCTTCACTAAATCCTAAAGCTCTTGAAATTATCGTGGGTTCCCAAGCCCATGGCAATTCCAACTTATGTAGTTCATGTTGTGGGGCTAAAGGGCAACCATTACTGATGGATTGGATTGTATAGGAGCTTCATTGAGACTCACCTCTCGCCATTTTGTTGGTTGCACTTCTGAGATATCAAGCATTGGCCTTTCCCTCGGTTGGGTGTTATTTGGTACCTATATCTCATCAACTTAGGCTGCCTTAGTTATCCTAGTCCATCCACCCCCTTGCATCTTCTGTGGCTTGTTGATGGGCTTGGCCTGATTTGTCAACTCCTAGAAGGGCCTCCATAACTCCTCACATGCCTTTCCATGCACAAATTGAAGCCCAGGTTTGTCCTTCAGCCCAGCTGACGAAGGCTTATTTATTAGCTCACACAATTTAATAGGCCCAGCGCTTCTACCTTGATATCGTGACGAAGATCACTATCATTAATACACTAAGCATCCAAAGATGTGTTATTTGGAAATTCATCTGCCCCCGATACAATCCCACAATTCTCAGTATCAACCTTCTTGATATCTTGGTCTATTTCCTGTAACTTAGCCAGGAATGGATCACCACCTTCAAACTTACCCGCATTCTGCATACCTAAAATTGAAGAAACACCTAGGGTCGTTTTACTCACTATTTCATTTTCCTTAAGTGCTTCCTCATTAGCTCTTTCCCAGAGAGTGGAATTTTTCGATTTTGAAATGAACCCAGTTGGATTTACCTTTCTGTAGGTAGATTAGCTAGGGTAGTAGTAAATTCTGTGTACTCCACGCTCCCTTTTGAATCCCATTCCATATTGGGATTGCTCTCAGATGGAGACCGATGAAGGTTCTCCTCCACCGTGCCTGGGCTGCTCCCCCTATCACTTTAGCACTTTTTTTGACAGAAGCATTGGATCCGTCATGGTAACCAGGAACAAAAACAACCAGCTTATTATAGAATCTATATGGAGGAGCTCTCAAACTCTAATCAAATTGTTTTGTTTCGTAATGAGTGTGCCTTTGCTTTCAATCCACATTTTACACTCTTTGTCTCCATGATTTAGACGCCCACACCAATAACAAATATTAGGTAGTCTTTCATACTTGAACTTGACCCACAACTTCTTCCCATTCTCAAATGACACCAATCTACCCCTACACAGTGGTAGGGCGATATCCAAAGTTACCCTTACCCGTATGAAACTACCATCGTCCTCATCTACTCCACCAATTGATCTACTCACCTCCTCGATGATATTGTAAATGTTCTCCGCTATTTCTCTTTTCATGAAATGGATTGGAATGTCATGCACTTGAACCCAGAAAGTAGCCTTATTGAACTAGAGTTTTCGTACATGAACATCGGCCTCAAATTTCTCCAAAACTACCAGATGCTTGTCAAAACACCATGGCTCGCTCTGGATAATACGAGTCACATCCCCTTGGTTACTAAAACAAACATGACTACATGATCATGAAGAGTCCGAATTTTAAAACCATTAGTGGACCGCCACAATTGCTTGACCATACGTGCCACTGCTTCTATGTTTAGCACTCGCCTGGTTAAGAATTTTGTAGCCATTAGAAACTCAAAAGATTTGAGTTTGTTCTACAGTGTGAAGCCCGAACCTTCCCTCTCGTTAAGGAAGAGGTTGTTCTAGGTCTTGGTAATTTCCTCCATCAAAAGGTGTTTCCCTAATCCCCACAACAAAAATCCAACAAGCTTAAATGGTAACGTTGTTATCTTCGGAGAACAAAACACACCTTCACAAGGAAGAGACAACCTATTCTACAGCCTAAGATAAGATGGTCAGAGCCAAAACTTTCTTAGTGACAGAGAAACCTACACGAGGGGACCTTGTGCCCCCATCTCATTTGCTTTGGCATTGGAGTAATTGGGTCCCCATTGCATTTACTTTGGGGTTGGCATAACACATTGTTACCCCCCTTTTTTTTTTTTGAGAAAAAAATTGTATAAAGTTTATTTTATTAATTAATATTGAGGGTTATTTTTTTAAAAGTTAAAAAATGGGTTTATTTATTTTTTTCTCTAATATGATATTTTTTTACACACTTTCTAAACCATAGTAGACATTAAATATTTTTAAAAAAATTTAAAATAGTAGAGAAGATAGCTAATTAACTACATGAACAAGACATTTCACAAAAGAAAAAGGAAAAAGTCATATGTTATGAGCTAAGTGGGGAGGGGGTTTATCAAGCAAACTTCACAATAAATGGAGGCTTTCCAAGCAGTACAGTTTACTTTCCACATTGGTATGCAAGACATTATTCTTGAAGGGATTGATCAAGGCCTCTTTGCTAAAGTATGGTAGGGTCACACTAAAAAACTTTAGCACAAGGCATTCTAGTAAAGGACTTAAGGTTGCTCATTGGCTCAATTAGAAGTTAGAAGTTATGTTTTGTTTTAAGACCAGAGAAACAGATAGGGTAATGTAATTAGTTGGCTAAATTATCATTAAGTGTGAGTGAGTAGAGCTTTTGGTAAGATAAATTCCTCCCAGGTTAAGGAATATAGTCCAAGCTGATGTATTATAAATTGCTATTACTGTAACCCCCCCCCCCCCCCAAAAAAAATAGTAGGCAAGGTTTTTTAATAAGTATTAGCTACAAGAAATAAGGGTAATTTTTGGGCGAGCTAGGAGGCAGTTGCCCCCTTCTTGACCCCCTTAGCTCCGCCCTTGGCTTAAATGTAATATTGCATATCCACCAGTTTTATTGCATAAAACATGACTAACTGTTTATAATGTTCTTATCAAAGCAAGTTAGAGCAATATAAGCTTTTAAATCGTGTAATGACCTTCCGGGTTGTTTTATATATTTATTTTTTTAAAAAAAATTTAAAAATTCCCTTACCTTAGAGTAGAAGAAATGATAGCTTAAATTTTGAAGGAGCACAAACCTGATCCTCACATTACCCAATTCAATTTGGGATCTGCTGAAAGCTTATTTGGTGGCCAAGTTTTAAAGGCTTCAAGTCATTAACACTAACAAAATTTTGCGAGATTGAGGTATAGGCCAAGGTCATTTCTCAACATTTTTACGGTGATGGATACTAATTTTTTGCTTTAAAATAATTCATAACAGTTGCGTCATGGATTTTTGGATGTTCAACATTTACCTTTTTGGTTTGTATGATACTACTAAGAAGGATGTGAAGATACTATATATTAACAAAAGTGGGAATCTTTTGTCTTTCACGTATTAGATTAGATGCCTCACCTGTACTCAGTTTGAGGGCTAGAGGCCATAAATGATCAGTGAGTTGGTTCCATGAGAAATTATAAGGTCCTTATGGTGGACAAATGATGTGGTCCTTATAGTGGACAAATGATGTAGTCCACCGTCCTACTAAAAGACTCCCACCTGTTTAAAATTGCTGAGTCAGAAATTTTTTTAAAACAAAAACTAATTACTGACTCAACAATTTTAAAAAAATGGAAATCTTTTAGTGGAATGATGGACCATGTCACTTATCCATCATGAGGACTATATAATTTCTCCAGTTCTATGGTGAAATAAATATAACGATAATAAGGTTGAATACAACCCAAACTTGATTGACCCCAAGGCACCATAGGCTAAATCATCTAGTACTTGGGACCATGTTTTTTCAAGGTTTACCACGTGTGCAAGCATTCATAGCATAAAGTAGAATATAAAAAATTAGATAGATAATATGCATTCTATGTTTATAATCAAGGTCGTTGAAGCTGGTATGATTATAATTTATAAGCATACATTATTTTCAACATAACGTACTTATTCTTCAAATAGTCAAGAACTCAACCTAAACTCAAACGTACTTGTTGACACATTACGCATGACAAAAGCTCATGAAACTCACGTATATATTGATACATAGAAATAGACTTGTGCTTATGTAGCTTTCCAAGAAGAAAGTGGTGGGGTTTCAGAATCCTTCCAAGTTGCAACCTCCTTCGCATATCTGTCGCCCTTCACGACATCCTCAACAGCAAATGATTCAAGTTCAACCATTTCTTCTGGTGTCAGTTTCACAGACAGAGCTCCAATGTTTTGGTTAAAGTTTTCAATCTTGGTGGTTCCAGGTGTTTACACCCTGTTTTGCAACCCGTATTTAACCTCACATAAAGGGTAAAAGGGTAATTTCACATTGGAAATATGCATCTTGATTTTGGTCATTAGATCATTAATCTCATTTCACCAAAATGATCTTGATGTTGTAACGATCAAATCGACTGGTCATGAGCTCTAATCGGACCATTAGATTGAAAGTTATCAGCAAATCAAGTTTTAATGACTGAGATGCATTATTACAAATTGAGTCTGACTATATGTGATTATGAACAATTGATTTCAATTGGTTATAAATATAATCAATTTGAGATCGATGATGTGTCATAATTTGATTGGTTAAGACTACATTTTATGGTAGAGTTACATACACCTAATTAACTAGATAGTTAAACATTAATTATTCAATGAGTAATTTGTGCAATTATCTTTTAATTAGAGTAAATTTAGAGCCAATTAAGTCTGAAATGGGAGTGATTGGAGCCATTTAATGTTAATTGGAAGCTAATTTGGGGACCTATTAATGTTAATTGTGCTGAAACCATTTTCTAACAAATGACTTCTGCTTACCATTTCATTGATATCTCTCAGAATATTTTGAATCTGTGAATGAGGTTATTTTTCCCAGAAACTAGACATCCAGGGCTTCAATTTGAGCACAAGAATGAGACAATTCCGATCAGAATTGAGGCAGATATGATTTTTCAAAGTTTGCTCTATAGGCTGTGACAGCAGCTACGGGAAAACCGAATTTTGGCTTGCTCCTCACTCCCACCAATCTTTCCATTTAATGCACCAGATTTCCCTAAAGGCTAAAATGAAGTCTAGGTTCATGATTCCTTGTCAACTCTCATTAAATGACCTTCCATTCATATTTCCTCCACCACTACTATATAAACCCCCCTCTCCTTCATTCCAAAGGACACGACAAAAAAAATCCCCCTCTCTTCTCTTCTCTTGAGTTCTAGTGAAGTTGAGTAGTCTTGTCATATCTTGGTCTTCCTGAGACTCAAGGTATTGAGTGAGACTCACTCTCCCTCTCCTAGCTCTTCTTTTTTCTCCACCCTTAGGACCTCCATCAAGAATCTCCTCTTCCATTACATGGATCTTGCATGAAGGTATAATCCCCTTCCCTAACTGTTTGCTTATATTGTCATGATGAGAATTTAAGATTAAAGCATGATAATTCTCTTGAATATGTTTGAATGTTCTTAATTGTTCTTATGTGTTCTTCACATGTTCTTAGTCGTTCATCACATGTTCATGCATATCACTAGATTTAATCTTAAATCCACATCAAAAATATGAAAAACATGTTTGTTTAGTAATTCTTTCCAATTCTTGAATCTAGGTTTATCACTATTCACACACATTCACTAGAGTTCATTTTTTCAATCCAAATGTCGTGCTTAATAAATTGAATTAGGGTTTATCACATGCACACACATTAAATTCAACATACAAATTGATTGACATATTGGATGACGTGATATGAATGTTGGCCACCATAGTCTAGAAGACCGGTTTCACCGGGCAAGATGGGTGCCTAACACCTTCCCATCTTGTAACATAGCCTCCGAACTTAGATCAAGGGTTAGTAGATCAAATACTTATCCATGTAATTTTTGATTTTTATATTGTAACTAGGAAACAAAACCATGTACTTTATCTTAGATTGTATCTAGGACCAAAGCCATGTAATTTTCCTATGATCAATGTAAATTCAATTTCAAATTAATAAAATGAGGAATTTTCATTCATGGTTTTCTTATTTTTCCAATAATTAAATAAGTGGCGACTCCATTGTAAAACCCTTAATCTAAAGGGAAAAATATAACTAGTCGAACCTCCATTTTGAGAGGCAATAACACGACTCCACCCATTCACGTGGGTTTGGCCCAACACATTCTATAAAAACGGGCCGGGAGCACGGTCTCTCACACCAGGTATGGGACACACATCCTTTCCTTGGTGATGAACCCAAGCCAGTGCTAGCTGTGATGGGGAGCATCCCTTCCTTGCTGCCATTTCATTAACACGCTCAAATATGGTTCTGTTATGCTCCATATTTTCAAGTTGGAACCTGGGTAGGAACTGCAAGTAGCAACTACATATATTAGATAGCATCAGGACTGAATCAGGAAACAACAACGGAGACTTTCATGGAGGTAGGATCACTACTCATTCTATCATTCATAAAGCCAATGATAATTACATATTAAAATACTAATTGTTATCAGCATAAAGAGTTCATCACTAAAAATAATTTTGAGGTAGCACAATTTATAAAGGCAATGATGAATATAAAGTTTTAAAAAATTTCATGACACATCTATTTAGGTCTGTAAGCATCCATGGCTGTTGTTCCCTGGCTTAATGATGAGGACAACACACCTTTTTAGATTGGATTTCTTATGTAGTTGGATTAGTTCATAGATTGCCTATGAACTTGCTAGAAAATGTGAGTTAGCTTCTAGATCCCTGTTTGTGAGGTATCCTGAAATCCGTAGTGTCACCACCTGTCCTCTACCTTCAAGTAGCAAGCCTCAATTCACCTTACCCCCTTTTATGCCCAACACAATTAGTGCACCATTAGCTAGGGATGATAAAGGAAAAGGAGTGGTGAGTGAATCATCAAAGATAGGTTCCCTCCTACAATGCTTTAAATCGCAAGGCTTTGGTCATATTGCTACCAAATGCCCAACTAAGACCCTTATCCTTTATGAAGAGGAGAAAGAGAATAAAGAGGACGATAGAGAAGAAGTGTATGAACCCAACATGGCTGAAATCAATCTCAAAGATGATTAATGTGAGGAAAACCTTAAACTTGGTTGCATTCAAATGATACCAACTCACAACCCATGAGAGTGATCTAGAAAAGACAGAGTGAGGATTCCATTTCCCATGTCAACCAATATGCATGTGAAAATCCCAAAACTGAAAGCATGATTCCATTTGAAGTAAAGTCTAGGAAGCCTTTAGGTAGTCTCCCATTTCACCCCATAATAGGGCACTTGAGTCAATAAGAACATATAAGCATCATGAGGTAAGTAAACAATTTCCAGAAAATGATAATCCCTATAAAATTCATGCTAGTTCAAATTACATGAAATTTCAAGCATGGGATTTATCATGGTTCCAAGTAAGCAATTGCAAGCTTATAGTACTGAATCAGTCAAAATGTTGAAACATGTTGGACCAAATGCATATATTGTTGATTTTCAAACTCATTATAAAAATGACTCCATCTTTAATAGTGAGAATTTAGCTATTTATAAAGGTCCAGCATTTTATTACCAACCCCATGATTTTGTCCAAATCCCTATACCAGCACGTAAATAAAATATTGATGCTATTTTAGATGAACAGGTTATTTCTACTAGGGATGGAGAAATTCAGTGGTACGTAGCTCGCTGGAAGGGACGACCAATATCGGACTACATTTGGATCACAAGAGATGAACTGCAGCAACTTGATCCAGATTTACTAGAGTACTACTCAGAGTTATACTTGATGGGGCCAAGTCTTCCCCACCCCAGGAGGGTTGATGAGTACAACACACCTTATTCGATTGGATTTCTTATGTAGTTGGATTAGTTTAGGATTCCATTTTATTTTGAGTTCAAATAAGGATTAGACAATTAGATAAGGATTGGCCTTTAGATAACTATCAGTTTAAAGTTTTATGGTTTATGAACTTTGTTTAGACTTCTTTTTTTCTTTTCTTTTTTTAAAATTTTTTTATAGGTTATAAAAGTTTTATTGATAGCAAAAGTGCAATGTGTTTACGATTGTAAACTCACAGCAAAGAAAACAATACCCAAAAAAAAAAAATCAAATAGAAACTCTAACAAAAATAAGGAAAAAAGACGAGGAAATACAATGTGTAAGACTCCAAATACGAGATCACTCAAACAAGGTCCTAGCTAGCAAATTCTTCAACAGATAAATAGGTCTCTCAATGTCCTCAAAAGTTCAAGCATTGCGTTCCTTCCATACTCACCACATAAGACATGCTAGTACCATATTCCAAACATTTGAAGAATAATTCCCCCAATCAATTCCTCCAAGCGAAAAGAAGAGAGACAACTGTATTTGCTATTTGGCATCACCCACTAAAACCCCAAACAAAAGAAAAACCTCACTCCACAAAACATGAGCAAAACTACAATGTAGTAAAAGGTAATCCACAGTTTCCTTATCATGCGGGCATAGGCAAAACCAATTAACAAGAGGCATGTTCTTTTTAACAAGGTTATCTATTGTAAGAATCCCACCCCTAATAGTAGTCTATAAAAAGAAAAACAACTTTTTAGGTATCTTAACACACCAAATGCTTTGCCAAGGGAAAGAAACAGAAGTTGCTTTCAAAAAAGAACTATAAAAGGAGTGCACATAAAAATACCATAAACGATTCAACTGCCAAATCATAACATCATCACTCACCCCCCTTGGAATTCTAGCAGAAACATGCTAAAAGAAAGAGTAAAATCTCCCCGTTTCCCAGTCATTAAACTCACGACGGAAAAGTAAGTTCCAACTCCTACCTCCCCCATTTAGTGCGTATAAAATCAGATCAGAGCACAGACAAAAAATTCCTGATATAACTCCTCCAAAGAAATAGGACCGCTTCAAGAGTCGTGCTAGAACCGAATGCGAATACACTCTCCCGCTGCATACACCACATGACTGTACCTTTCCTAATGATCTTCCACAGCCCACAGCCTTGTGTCCCTTTAACAACTCTATTGATTAATGAAATTCAGATGGGAGATTTTCCAATTCATTGGCTGCTGATTCCTAACACCTTAGGTGTTGATGGCTAAGTTTTCTTGCTTGGTGTCAATTCCAAGCGACCCCTAGGTGTTGATTCTTAGGGTTTATCTTTTATTTTTCTTATTCTTTTATTCTCTTAAATGTCCTGCATCACTTAATTTTCATGACTCTAAAAGATTCCCGAAGGCAGTACAGATGACATAAACCAAGGTAGGAAAATAACAATTGTAATCTAGGTATGCCATGCTTCATTTATTCATTTCAATCAGTATGATGCGCCATTGAAGTATTGGCATATATTAAAATCAGTATTTTTCAAGTAGTACAGCATCCAAAAAGTCAAAAACTTCTTTCATAGATGACTTACATAGATTCTAGAATTGATTATTAAAATTATTTGGAGCAATGACAAAATAGCAACAAACAATTAGTCCATAACCATTACATAAAAATAATTTTCTGTAAAATGAAAAGGAGTTAAATGGGAAAATATTCTATTTCAAGAAAACTGATCTAGAAAGAGGTTAAAAAATCTTATTATAGAGAAGAACCAAATATTGTGAATGGCCAGATGAGAAATGAGGTAGGATACAATAACAAATATACAATAAACACTTGACATCTGCACTGTGAAGTTATCAGCAAAACATTTAGACATTGAAAATCACTTGTTCGATTATTAGATTACCTGTATACTATAACCACCAAGGAAGTTGGTAACAAATCAAACTTTATATGCTGTATAAGTTCATTAAGAGAATCAGGCAAAGCATATAGATATTTGCAAGGTCAATCACCATGTGAGCCAACTGAGAAGATAAAATCTCTAATAATGCACTGATGATGCTATAAAACTGTGAAACTAAATGCATGTATATCTCATTTTGAAGCACAACATTTGAGAGATGGACCTACAAACCTTTCGGTAATCATCGTTTGTTAGATTTTCAAGAAACTTAGACCCAGACGAAAAGAACCCTCGTCCTAGAGGACTGTATGCCACAATCCCGATCCCTAGTTCCCTGAACAATTAAGAGAGTAAATTTAAATTTTGAACCATAATTATTATATACCTTAAAATGCAGTTGTAATTGACACCTCACTTGCAAGTAGGAATTATTTCTTCCTCCACATCTCTAGACCACAAAGACCACTCTAGCTGCACAGCAGTTATGGGATGAACCGCATGTGCCCTTTTGATTGTAGAAGCAGAGGCCTCAGATAGACCTATATACTTCATTTTACCCTCTTCAACTAGTTTCTTGAGTTCTCCAATCTTACAATACAAAGGAGATTAGAATTAGAGGCATCAAGATTTTAAAAGGTGCGTAATGGGACATATTAAGAGAAAACAGAATTAGAGGATGCTCAACAGCAAGATTTTAGAAGATGCATAATGGGACACATTAAGAGAAAATAGTGGCAACGAATGTAACAACTAAGCTAGCTAACTAAGAGATAACTGCAAGATAATCACTGTAGCAATAGTATTTTGATATGTAATTAGACTACTTAGAATATGATAAATGCCAAATTATAATGCTTGCTGATCATTATCTGACAGTCATGATAGGATAGGTTCATGGTTACACGTTCTTAGGCAAATGGTAGTTTCTTTTATTCCAAGATCTCATAAATAATTACAAATAATTTAACAATGATGATCACTTACAGTGAAGCATGAAGCTAAATTTAAATATGCATATTGATAGTCATCATATGTCAAAATATGATGCCTTCACAACAATGCTCATTAATCCTTCAAAAGGGGTACAAGTAAAACATGGTGCCTTTGACTCTCTCTCTCCCCAAAAGGAAATGTGAAGTCACTAAAAATATATATTAAATATAAAAATGAATATAGAATATTGATTTCTTGAATTTGCCTAGGATGCAGTCCAAAATATTAGGGATGTGGAGATACAGATAAGAATGGGGGGATGGGATGAAGTTGTATGAAATACATTATTATATAGAAAAGTGAAAATGAGTTCATAAAAAAAAAAGCGTTAGTTGATTCCCGCATTAATTCAATATTCAGTTCAATCAATTAAAAAAAATAAAAACCATTAGTTTGATTCCCTCACTCAGTTGAATTGATTGAAGTAGAATAAAGGAGAAAATGAGGAGTTCCTAATTTGGTTTGCTTTTGTTGTCATTCATACACGTGATCTTCTTCCAATACTCTAAACTATAATGGAAATGTGAAAAAAGGTTTCAGTTCTTCCAATATGAATGCCAAAAGAGGCTAGTGAGAACAAACTTCTACTTTTTTGGCACCACAAGTATAGAAAGGAGAAGGAAGTCCACACAATGTTCATGTTTAAAAAATATGAAAGTAAAAAGGCTTATGATAGTGTTCCTGAGAGAGGAAACTACAAAAGGGAGAGTGTAACAAAGTGTGGCTAAATATCCTGCACTCTTTTTTCTGAATGACATTCTTTAAATCTTGGATCTTCAGTCAAATCTTAACATGGCATTTCACTGAGACAGGATATGAGTCCAACAGGGACTTTTAAAATCAGAAGACAAAATCAGCTCGACTCTAAATGGAATCCAAACAGATTCTGCTCATGTTTTTCAAATAATTATCAGGAAATAGACAATGAAAAAGAGAAAAGATAATAGGCTAAATTTCTGTAAAAGGGGATTTCTCTACTGCCAACATTTCTGGTTCTATTTTTGAATTGAATGCATACACTCTATTTCTACCAACTATTGTTTGGAAAAATCCAATTGAACAAAAATTTACAAAGCAAAAGAGTTAGATTAACACGTAAAATTGAAGAAATACATGCTAACAAAGATCATGAGTTGAAACCAAGAAGAGAACATAAACAGTATAAAATACGGAGATCGATTGCGACATGCCATGACATTGCAATTAATAAGCCAACCCTGCCGCCATAGACATTTGCCTCAACTTAGGCTTTACTACATTACTTTATCTAAAAATGGAGTGACCCATGTAAGCTAGAAAGAACTTTGAAAGGAAAAAAGCACACTAGACTAGAGAATTTGGGAACAAAGATTGCATAATATAATAATGCTTACAAACACTTAGAACTAAATAGTCTCTCCCCTGTTTTTATTTTTATAGAAATACAATGGTCTTTATTGGGTGGAAGTTAGTCACAGATACATTAAGATAAGGTTGTGAGAGTTAATAAATGTATATTCCAGTTCCAGCCATCACATATATATGCAAAGAATAATTTTTGACATAATGAATAGACAAATAGAGATGGTACCACATATATATATATATATATATATATACAGGACAAAACTTACAATATCTCAGGTGCTATTGCTCAGATTCCTCTTAAAATTCAGCCATGTGAGGACTTAACTAAAAAAACACTTTCTTCCCGTGAACAAAAATCCATATAAAATTTTAGCACCTAAATATTGTAGCTAAGTCTTTCCTTCTTATAAAAATTAATTTCAGGGGACATTAAAAAAGCACAAGACTACTACCACTTAAGACTTGATGTATCTGAATCAGATATGAATTAACTAACCGTGACTTCAATGGGAACGCGGGTGTCAACACGATGCTGATAGTAGAGATCAATACAATCAATATTGAGGCGCTTCAAACTGGCCTCACAAGCTGCTCTCACATACCCTGGATCGCCACGGATTTCCCTCTTCCCATCTGCAAAGCTAAGACCAAACTTTGTTGCCAATTCCACCTTCTCTCTTACCCCTCCCTTCAAAGCCTGTAGCAACCAACCACCCACGCCAAATTAATGGAAAATTAAGAGTGAGTAATGCATACGCATTGCTGCCTAGCTAGGAACACGTAATTAGTAGTACCTTTCCAAGGAGGATTTCATTGGTGAAGGGGCCATAGACGTCGGAGGTGTCGAGGAAGGTAACACCAGTGTGGATGGCGTGATGGATGAGAGAGATCATGTCTTCATCAGGCTTTGGAGGACCATAGAAGTCGGACATTCCCATGCACCCTAAACCTTGTGCAGACACCTCCAGTCCCTGTGAACCCAGCTTTATTCTCTCTACTCTTCCACCCATTATTAATTCTTTGCTCTCTTTTTTTACCTTCAACAATCAACTTCTACTGCTGCTATTACTACTACTTGTTGCTGCCTTTTATAGCCAAGAAGATAGAAATATCAAAATGCTGGCGTAAGGACATACGTTTTCTTTGGGTAACTATTTCCCCCACTCCCACCCCCACGGCCCCACCGTCTGTTGGAGGGATGAGTTTTAAGTTTAAAAAAAAGGTTAAATTTTAACCATTAAATATAAAAAATTGAACAAAAGTAAAAAAAAGTTGTGAGGGAATTGGAGTGAGAGCAATTGCTAAATATAATTGCACCTGATCTTAATTCGTATAAGAAGATGGTCTCATTTTTTATTTTTTTAAGAACTTGTTTAATTAGAGAAATAGAAAAGTAGGAAAATAAAAAATAAAAAAATTGTAGAAAAATAAAAAGATAAAAAGGTTTTTAATTTTTCTTCGTTATATTTGATTTGAGAATAAAAAATGAAAAAATAAAAAATATATTTTATATAAATTTACTTTCATTCTCCTAATTAATAAAAAAATAACAAATAAGAAAAAAAATACAAATGCACAAAAAAAAAAAATTTTAAATAAAAGCACCAAAAGTGTACAGAGAAGGACCCCAAAAAAAAGCTAAAGAACGGGAAAAAAAAACTAAAGGAGATAAAGAAAAGGAAGAGGACGAAAAAAAAAACTAAAGAAGGAAATTTATAAAATAAAAATACAAACAGCTGACACGTATATAAAAAGACAAAACTGAAAAGAAAGCAAAAAAAAAAAAAAAGACTATGAACAATATTTAGCACGTTAGCTGAGGGGAGTTTTTTGTCCAAATCCTTTGGCTCCGTTTTATACGGTCACTTAAACATATGTTTTTAGTTTTTAAATAATATTATATGTATTTTTATATATTTTTTTATTCACATATATTTCTACATAAGTTTTCAATTTTTAAGTGCATGTATCAAACATTCTCTTTCTCTCTTATTTTCTCTCCATTTTGGAGAAAAAGGTTTTTGATGGGCCTGAGAATAAACACTCAAGTCTTATAATTTATTTTCCTTCCTCTCTACTCAACTAAACACATTCTAAAAAGGTTTTCCTTCCTATTTTCTCTATTTCACTTCCAAACAAACATACTTTAAGATAATTGCAAAGATAGACTTGTTGTTGAGGTGAAAACGGCTTATTAAATTAGGGATGAATATACCTTTTTAAAAGAAAAAGAAATTAGTCATGAGTATCATTCCTATGAATTTTATTTATTTATAAAATTTCAATTTATAGTGGCCACTTTTTGAATAATTAATTACTCCGAAAATATGATTTGATTTCGAAAATATGATTTGATCTCCTTGTTTTCTGTTGAAATAAATCTTTCAATAAAGCCTATTATGTGATATTAATTGAAAATTGACTTTGACGTCATAACTAAACAAGCATTTTTTATCCCTATATTTTGACTTTTTTTCATTTTAGTTCATATATTTTATTTTTATCACTTTTAGTCTCTAAACCAATTAACGCGGGTCATTCAAGTTCTTGAAGCACCATTCTGTCACCAAATTAATAGGAAACCGACGGATCAATAAAATAATATTTTGTTTTAATAAAATAATGTTTTGTTTTACACCTGGATCAATGAAATAACGGGGAAACAGACGTGAAGCAATCATTAAGCTTAACCAACCTTCCCTTGATGAGCAGCTGCAGGAATACAAGCTTTCTGTATTGGAATTGGTTCCTTGAACCCAAGCCTGTATACTGATTTCATGAGCAGAGGATGGAGCCTTAATTCATTCCATGCATAATATTCAGCTTCATCAACCAACTCATCTTCAACATCATTCTTGCCATTGCTAACTACAAATCACAACATACAGTGTGTGGAACATGTCTCTTTTAGTTCACATTATTTTTTCAATACAATCCTATACAGATTAGACAGCATGCTACAAACCAGAGCAAGTTTGACTATACATTTAAAATACGGTTTGACAATGAATCATTCATATGTACAGAAATTAAAGCGTACACAAAATGAGGTGTTTTGCTGAAACAAAAACTTCTAAATATAAAGACAGATGGAAAAACCTTGGTACAATCACTATAAGAACTTTCTCACTATGCTAACTCAAAACAAAAATTTCAATCTACTACATAAGTAAAATGACAATATTCAGATCACGTAAAATCAATAAAATTATATGGATTAAGTTTATAAAAAAAAAAAAAAAAAAATCAAAGATGAAAGTTAAAACATTGTATGCATTAAGTTGCATAAACTTGGCTTTACTCTGACAAAAAAATAATAATAAATTCCAAAACCATTCACAAGTATATATTCGAACAATAGCTCTCACGAAAAGAAAAATAGATCTACCAAAGATAGATCAAGAATTTGTGTATCTTTAAAAAGGAAAGTTTGACACCAACATATCAACTGATAGCTTAGCATCAGTAACGTATTTAAAGAGCAAAATTTGAATATCCAACCTGAATACTGACCCAGAAATTGATACATGGAAATATTTTTGACTTAATAACTGTAAGATAAGCATCATAGATTCATAGGGTAACAACTTAAGTTTGAGTGAGAGTCAGAAAGAAAAAAATATAATCATAAACATATACAGAGATCATTATGAACCAAAACAAAAACACTCACCAATCCAGGAATTAACCCACAATCGAACCATTGACGAGTACAGTAGTCAAAAATCAAAACCAACTAAATTTAAATTGATATATTACCATTTCAAAAACATGTATATATTTACAGTGTAATGAGTAAAATTTTTAAGCCACACACCAATTATATTAGAAAAACTAATAAATCATCAATGTGCAAATTGTATCAAACTGTGTTAAACACCAACCCAGAAACTAACCAGCTGGAAATTCCTCACCTTTGTGGCTCTCATTTTCCTTTTCATTCTCCGTCTTCTTCTTCTTCTTCTTCTTAGTCTTCAAATTCTCGTCCTTCTCTAATGCCTCATCAACTTCAGCCTCCTCCTCCTCCATTTCCTTTTGATCCAGGTGTAAAACAAAACATTATTTTATTGATTTGTCTGTTTCCCCATTAGTTTGGTGACCGAATGTTGCTTTAAAGACTTAAATGACCCACGATAATTGGTTTAGGGATTAAAAGTGATAAAAATAAAGTGTAGGGATTAAAATGGGAAAAATTCAAAATATAAGGACTAAAAGTACATTTATACCTTTTTGATAAGCATAACTGCATAGGCATGTACGCACTGACTAACAACAAAAGTAAAACAATAAGTAGGATACTCTCAGCCAAAAAAAAAAAAAAAAAACAACAAAAAGTAGGATACAAAAATCATCGAGAAGTCCACAATCTTTCGAGTTAAATTTACTTTTTAAAAATAACTCCTTAAATATATGCACTTTCTTATGTTTACCATAAAATTTCATTTTAATATTTTTCCTTGTATTGTCGATTTTTTTTTTAGAAACCCATGTATTGTCGATTGAAATAATGGAATTGTTCCAATTGGATAACTTGATATCCTTTCTTTTCTTTATTAGACTTTTGAGTGGAGTTGTGATATGCTTTTATATTAGAACTCATTTTCCTCTCTCTTGTGTGTGTGTTTGTTTCTCAAAAAAAAAAACTTTAATTATTTTTTTAATGCTAAAGTAGGCAATCAACTAAAATGATGCAATTGCTTACTAAAGTTTACCTTAGTTTCCAATTTGGGGTCAAAATGGCCAAATACCATCTTTGAACAAAATATTTACCAATCTACCACTGTTTGAGAAATATTTAGTACTATACCGCTATTTTGAAAGTTGAGTTAATGAAACTTGAGTTCTACATAGAACTCGAGTTTATGAAAATCAAGTTCCAAAAAAATGTGACATGGTGGCAAAGGCTAATTTGGTATTTTATAATTTAAAATTCCACATGGAACTCGAGTTTAGGAAGCTTGAGTTGCTTGTAATATAAAGGGAAAATTACACTAAACCCACTTGTGATTTGACCTGAAACCACTTTGCCTACTTGTGGTTTGAAAGTGTCATTTTATCCACTTGAGGTAAGATCCGTTAGTCTCCTGTTACCCATCTCTATTAAAAATAGGGGTAAATTTGTATTTTTGCTATCCTTTTATATCTCTCTCCTCCCAAAACATAAAAAACTAAAAAAATCAAGAGAAAAAAAGATCTAAAAGTTACGTTTTATAAAATTTAAAAACAAACATAATATTGTTCTTACAGTTGGGTCGATTGCTTCTATGGTTGAGTTTTTGTAGCTGGGTCAATTGCTTCTATAGCCACCACCTACAATTTTTTATTTTATAGTTTTTTGGTAATTGTTTATTTCCTAACTCTATAATTTATAATTTCCTGTAATTGTATATGAGGAGAGCAGATCTAACATTGTCAGTTCTTAAGAAAGTTTGGGTTTTGTGGATTTGATCTAAACTTTGATAGAGTATGGGACATGCATAATTATTTTTTTGGAACATTTCATGAAAGGCCAAAGAGTCGGGCCATACATGGTTCTAGGCCAAAATGGGCTTTTACCACTTTCTCACAAATTTTCCAGCAAAATATCTCATGTCTGAAACTAATTAGGAAAATGTCCATATTTTGAAACTCGATTTTCTAAAAATTGAGTTTCAAGTGTAAAACTCGATTTTTGGAACATCGAGTTATAGTGAACGTGAACTTAGAAATTTTATTTTATTTTATTTTTTCTAGAACTTGAGTTCCATGTGAAGTACTCGAGTTCCATTTGAATTTTTTCAAGGAACTCGAGTCCCATGAACTCAAGTACCATGAACTCAAGTACTTCACATGGAACTCGAGTACTTTACATGGAACTCGAGTTCCAGAATTTTTTTTTTTTGAAAAAAAATTTTCAATTCACTATAACTCGATTGTCCAAAAATCAAGTTTCAAAATAGAGGCATTCTCCCAAATAGTTTTAGATATGGGACATTTTGTTGAAAATTTTTTACGAAAGGGGAAAATGCCCATTTTCTCCCATGGTTATAGGTGTGAAACAGCCGAACAATATGCAGGTTTTCAATTTCCGACATAGTTGTTCTTGGTGCAAGAAAAACTTTAGTTTTAAAATATCAAGAAGGAAAGGCAATTGTACAAGTTATTATATTTAAAATCAAACCTCCATGTATCAGCATTCCCATTAGTTCCATTCATGTGAAATTTTTTATATGGCTTGAAGAATTGCTTTCCAAATTTCACTATCATAAAGCATCCACAACAATTAACAACGTGATGCATTAAGTTGTCAAGGGTGGAGTACTAATTGCAAGGCAAGATATTGTTCTATTTTGGATGAGACAGCTAGGAAATAATATAGGTACATAGAATGACTCACTATGAAATAAGAAGGTACTTAGGATGGTAATATGTTAATTAACCATACCTCATGGTTGTTCGCTTATGATGTTAGAATACTTTTTTTTAAGAAGACAATATTAGTATACTTGAATCTTTTGTGGAGGCATTATTTGTCAAATACAATTGGTATACAACTATTATATGTCAATTACATAGAGCAACGACCAACCTTAGTTTCAATTGTTTTTGAAATCGACAATAGATATTCTACCATCAGAATTGGCCACCTATAAAACAAAATAAATAAATAAATAAAGGATGGATACTAGCTATTTTCAAAATCTTTAAGGGAAAAAGTTTTTTTTTTTTTTGTTTTTGATAATTTGATAATTAGGGGTGGGAGGATTTGAACCTAGATGTCTTCATTCAAAACACCAAGATGTGCCTATTAGTTGAGCTACAAGGCTCTTGGTGGCAAAATAATTCTATTTTATAAATATATTTGTGTTCAAAATTGGTCGAGTAAATACAAATAATATATATATATATATATATATATATTTTTTTTAAAATTTGTGGGAAGGGGAAGGGAAGGTAGGTTGAATCTATGATACGGGAGACAGGGGAGGGGTTAGGCGCCATCGGACTAGAAGCCCATTCACACAAATAATGAATTGTAAAAGCCTACAACTCATCATGATTATTAACCAATTTTAAGCCCCAGCTCATATCTTCACAATGTCTCACACAGGGAACAAGTGCACCATTATCAATTCCTTTCTTTGTCTTGCAATCATAAAATGGGGGAGCATGAAAATAAGGCTCCATTGACATGGCCTGTCTACAAGGTGGATTAGGGGTCTTCTGATTATCAGACTTGTAGAGAATCCATGGCTTCAAACCTCCAAGACCTTGAGCTACATAACCAAATGTTGACCATGCACTTGTAACCAAGACATCAATTAAGCTGAGGAGATACATTTCTGCCCATGCCTTGCTGTTGTGCAACCTGTTCTCTGTATGTTGAAATTGTTCTTGGCTTGGTTGGAAAACCTCAACCACATCTCCATTCACTGTTGGGTGTTCCCAGTACATGTTTCTTACATTATCAAAATACCCAAAACTCAAATATGTTATAAGGATAGCTTTCAAGTTTGCCATTTCTGATTGGATAAAGGTAGTTCTCTTCCTACCTACTTGTGGCAACACTTTATACTTTAGTGTACAAGCTAAAACTTGATCCATCACATATTGGAAAGGACCATGTCTTGTATCAAAATTTCTTATTTGAATTCCAATCCTCTCATCTGCTTTAGCTAAGTAGGCTTCATAGTACCTTGTTATTAGGCCCCATACATGTTTTGAGGGGTGGAAAAGGTACCGGCCTAAGTGGAGGAAAATAGTATCTTTCTGTGGGAATAATTTGCTTAATTCTTGCTCAAAAGAGGGCATCAAGAAGAGAGATGAGACAAAGTAGTTATCTGATTTCATTATCATCCAAGGAACTCTACTGAGAAGAGTTTTATCTTGATCACATAAAAAGAGCTTATCATGATCATCGTAATCATATGCTAGATGGAGATATAAATATGATGGTAGTGATACTGTTGAAGTATTTAAGATGTTCTTCTTCAACATGTTCCCATAAGAATGAGGAAACTTCTGACTAAGGATTTTAAATGTCTCTTTGAGGGGGAAGTCAACAGGCAAAAGCCATGATTTTTCTGGAAATGGCTCACAAAAAAGATTAGCCATATTCATTCCTTGGTCAACAAGCAATACTCTGTTTGTGAGGAGGGAATAGAGAAATGCAAATGACAGGGTTTTAACCTGTTGCCCAATCCACTATAAGATATCCACAAAACATACTTACACTTTGTATGGAAAACAATCTTTAAAAATAAGCTATACTTTTTCTGTTAACTAAAAATAGTTTTCCTTTGACTCATTTTTTCTGATGTTACCAAAGTTTGGAAAATACAGAAAATTATTTTTACACAAAGTTTTCAATCGAAACAAACAGAGTGTAAGTGTGAGTGAGTAGAGTTTTTGGTAAGATAAAATTCCTCCTAGGTTAAGGAAGATAGTCCAAACTGATGTATTATAAATTCCTATTACTATAACACCCCCCCCCCCCCCCCCCCCAAAAAAAACAAAGTAGGCAAGGGTTTTTAATAAGTATTAGCTATAAGAACTAAGGGTAATTTTTGGGCAAGCAGGGAGGGCAATTGCCCCCTGCACGACCCTCATAGCTCCGCCCTTGGTTTAAATGTAATATTGCATATCCACTAGTTTTATTGCATAAAAGATGACTATCCATTTATAATGTTCTTTTTAAAGCAAGTTAAAGCAATATATGCTTTAAAATCGTGTAATGACCTTCCGAGTGTTTTTTTTTTTTTTTAATTTTAATTTTTAAAAATTCCCTTACCTCTAAGTAGAAGAAACGAAAGCTTAAATTTTGAAGGAGCTCAAAACTAATCCTCACATTACCCAATTTAATTTGGGATCTGTTGAAAGTTTATCTAGTGGCTGAGTTTTAAAGGCTTTAAGTCATTAACACTAACAAAATTTTTCGAGATTGAGGTATAGGCCAAGGCCATTTCTCAACTTTTTTTATGGTGATGGATGCTAATTTTTTGCTTTGAAATAATTCATAGATTTTTGGAAAAGAAGATTCTAGTGGCTTAAGCTAATGAAGATGAAGCCTAGTTGGAGAAGTTGGCTCAGGCAGAGAAGTAGAGCATCAAAACAGAGTAATGGAAGATTAGCATTTGGGCTTGATATTCGACAATCATGATTAATACGACTTGTAGTTTACAATGTAATGTATATATAGACACGTGCAATGTACTGATTGGTTGTAAGTAAGTAGATTCGTATAATGTGGGATTAGTTAGTTATAGGTTATCTAGTCTGGTGATTGTTCTGGTATATAAATACCTCTTGTATTCACAATTCTTAATTAATGCAATTAATAGAAAATTTCTTCAATCATGGTCTTCTGTCTAGCTTGTTATCGATTCCTCTCTTTCCTAGCTCTCTGTTTTCTTATATGGTATCAGAGCTTTGTGCTTCTGTCAATGGCGAACCAAGATCAAACTTTGCAATCTTCTTCTTCTCAATCCACTGCTCATCATGAGCTTTCTCCAATGGAGGATCCGAGAAGTCCTTTTTTCTTGCATCATGTAGAGTCACCAAGTGCAATTCTTGTCACTCAGCTTTTGACAGAAGACAATTACCCTAATTAGGCTAGGGCTATGCATATGGCATTGGATGTGAAGAGCAAGCTAGCTAGGCTTTGTGGATGGTTCCATAACAACTTCCACGGCAATTACTCCTTTGGAAAAGATTGCCTGGTCAAAGAACAATTCCATGATTTCTTCATGGATCTTGAATTCAATCTCTCTTCACATCATTGCAAGTGTGATTTATAGAAACACTGCAATGGAGGTTTGGAATTCATTCAGGAATCGTTTCTCACAAGCTAATGGTCCATGGATTTCACAGCTTCAGAAACTGATTTCAACAATTATGCTAGGAGATGCAATAGTGACTACTTTCTTCACTAATCTTCAAGCTTCTTGGGATAAATTGCTCAATCTCAGGCCTTTACCATGTTGTTCTTGTAGTAAATTTGTCTATGGAGTGAATGACAAGATCACATCCTTTCATCATCAAGATTCCTTGATGCAATTCCTTAATTGCTTGAATGAAGTCTATTCACAAGTCAGAACTCAAATTCTGATGATGGAGCCAAGTCCCTCAATTGACAAGTACAAGAGGAAAGGCAGAGGGCTTTAGGTTTCAATGGAGGAACTTTAGTTGATTCAACTGCCCTTGCAGTCAAGACACAAGGGTTCAATCAAGCTGGGAAGAGCACAAAAGGAAAGGGTAGACCTGTATGCAGTCGTTGTGGCAAAGTTGGTCATTGCATGGAGAAGTGCTACAAACTAATTGGATTTCCACCAAGTTACAATCAAAAAGGCAAGGTGTCTATGGCTAATCAAGTGACTTTTGATGGTGAACCTAGTCAATCTGAGGCTACATCACAGTCAGGATCTTTCCCTTTCACATCTGAACAATGCCAGTAGTTGTTGTCAATGTTGAGTTCTCATGCATTTTCTTCTGGCACCAATGATGCTATTCACTCAGCAAATTGAGCTCTCTCAGGTATTTCTTGTGCCTCTTTCTAGGATTCTGTTTGTCTTAATTTGAAGAATTCAGTTTTTACTGAAAATCCTTCAAAAAATACAGCTTACAATAAGAAAACTTGGGTTCTTGATTCAGGGGCCACTGACCATATTATCCATTCCACTTCATTGTTTACTAAGATTGCTAGTTCAATCTCTTCTTTTGTGCATTTGCCTAATGGTGAAAAGGTTATTGTCACACACATAGGCACTGTTCAGGTCACTTCAACCTTAATTCTTGAGGATGTGATTTGTGTCCCAGCCTTTACTTTCAATCTGATTTCAGTAAGCAAATTAACCAAGTCCTTGTCATGTTGTTTGGTTTTCCTCTCCAATTATTGTTTCATACAAGACCTTACTTGTTGGAAAATGATTGAATTTGGTAAGCTTCATAGCAATCTATACCTGTTGCAAACTTTAGAGAATTGCAAGTTTATCTCAGAAGCTACTACTGTCATAGAGTCAATTTTACAGTCCTTTGTTCATTCTGTTTCTCATGTTCCTATTGTTACCAAGCCTTACTTGTGGCATCTTAGATTAGGACATATTTCTGATGACAAACTTCATCATTGTATATCTGATGTATCTTCCTTTCATTTCAATAAAGAATGTGTTGTTTGTCCTATTTCAAAGCATAAAAGATTGCCTTTTCCTAATTGTAAACACTTGCCTGATCATGCTTTTGATCTAATCCATTGTGATGTATGAGGACCCTTTGCTAAAGCAACTCATGATGGCTTTAGATACTTTCTTACTATTGTAGATGATGCTACAAGGTCCATATGGGTTTACCTCATGAAATCTAAAATAGAAACTAGGCCTTTACTGATTTCATTTTGCAAAATGATATTCACTCAATTTCAAATCAGCATCAAAGTGATTAGAACTGACAATGCTCAAGAGTTTTTCCTCAAAGAGTTTTATGCTCAACATGGGATTATTCATTGACACTCCTGTGTTGCTACTCCACAACAGAATTCAGTTGTGGAGAGAAAGCATCAACATATTCTAAACATTGCAAGGGCATTGAAATTTCAGTCTAATATACTACTTTGTTATTGGAGAGATTGTGTTTTGACTAGTTTATCTTCTCATCTTGAAGGGGAATATCAAAATAATATTGACTGCAAAGATCACAAACAGAAGAAGAAAGAAGATTCAAGTGGCTTAAGCTAATGAAGATAAAGAGTAGTTAGAGAAGTTGGCTCAGGTAGAGAGGCAGAGCATTAGGTAGAGAGGCAAAGCATCAGAACAGAGTAATGGAAGATTAGCATTTGGGCTTGATATACGACAGTCATGATTAATACAACTTGTAGTTTACAATGTAATGCATATATAGACACATGTAATGTACTGATTGGTTGTAAGTAAGTAGATCCGTATAATGTGGGAGTAGTTAGTTATAGGTTATCTAGTCTGGTGATTGTTCTGGTATATAAATACCTCTTATTTTCATAGTTCTTAATTATTGCAATTAATAGAAAATTTCTTAAATCTTGGTCTTCTCTCTAGCTTGTTATCCATTCCTCTCTTTCCTAGCTCTCTGTTTTCTTATAGCATGAAACTACTAAGAAGGATGTTAAGATACTATATATTAACAAGAGTGGGAATCTTTTTGTCTTTCATGTATTAGATTAGATGCCTCACCTGTACTCAGTTTGAGGGCTAGAGGCCACAAATAATCAGTGAGCCAGTTTCACGGTGAAATAAATATAACAATCATAAGGTTGAATACAACCCAAACTTGATTGACCCCAAGGCACCATAGGCTAAATCGTCTAGTACTTTGGACCATGTTGTTTTGGTAAGGTTTACCACGTGTGCAAGCATTCATAGCATAAAGCAAAATATAAAAAATGGGATAGATAATTTGTATTCTATGTTTATAATCGAGGTCGTTGAAGCAGGTATGATAATAATTTACAAGCATACATTATTTTCATCACAACGTACTTATTCTTTAAGCAGCCAAGAACTCAACCTAAACTCAACGTACTTGTGGATACATGACAAATGACAAAAGCTCATGAAACTCACATACATATTGATACATAGAAATAGACTTGTGCTTATGTAGCTTTCCATGAAGAAAGTGGTGGGGTTTCAGAATCCTTCCAAGTTGCGACCTCCTTCGTATATCTGTCGCCCTTCACGACATCCTCAGCAACAAATGATTCAAGTTCAACCATTTCTTTTGGTGTTAGTTTCACAGACAGAGCTCCAATGTTTGGTTAAAGTTTTCAATCTTGGTGGTTCCAGGTATGGGACACACGTCCTTTCCTTGGTGATGAACCCAAGCCAATGCTAGTTGTGATGGGGTGCATCCCTTCCTTGCTGCCATTTCATTAACACGCTCAAATATGGTTTTGTTATGCTCCAGATTTTCAGGTTGGAACCTGGGTAGGAACTGCAAGTAGCAACTACATATATTAGCTAGCATCAGGACTGAATCATGAAAAAACAACGGAGACTTTCATGGAGGCAGGGTCACTACTCATTCTGTCATTCATAAAGCCAATGATAATTACATGTTAAAATACTTATTGTTATCAACATCAAGACTTCATCACTAAAAATAATTTTAAGGTAGCACAATTTATAAAGGCAATGATGAATATAAAGTTTTAAAAAATTCCATAACACATCTACTTAGGTCTGTAGGCATCCATAGCTGCTGTTCCCTGGCTTAATGATGAGGACAGCACACGTTATTAGATTGGATTTCTTATGTAGTTGGATTAGGTCATAGATCATGCCTATGAACTTGCTAGAAAATGTGAGTTAGCTTTTAGATCCCCGTTTGTGAGGTATCCTGGAATCCATAGAATCACCACTAGTCCTCTATCTTCAAGTAGCAAGCCTCAATTCACCTTACCCCCTAGGCCTCAACTCACCTTACCCCCTCCTATGCCCAACACAATTAGTGCACCATTAGCTAGGGATGATAAAGGAAAAGGAGTGGAGAGTGAATCATCAAGGATAGGTTCCCACCTACAATGCTTTAAATCGCAAGGCTTTGGTCATATTGCTGCCAAATGCCCAACTAAGGCCCTTGTCCTTTATGAAGAGGAGAAAGAGAATAAAGAGGACGATATAGAATGTCCTTTATGAAGAGGAGAAAGAGAATAAAGAGGATGATATAGAAGAAGTGTATGAACCCAACATGGCTGAAATCAATGTCAGAGATGATTAATGCGAGGAAAACCTTAAACTTAATTGCATTCAAATGATACCAACTCACAACCCATGAGACTGATCTTGAAAAGACACAGTGAGGATTCCATTTCCCATGTAAACCAATATGCATGTGAAAGTCCCAAAACTGAAAGCATAATTCCATTTGAAGTAAAGTAGGAAGCCTTAGGTACTCTCCCATTTTACCCCATGATAGGACACTTGGGTCAATAGGAACATATAAGCATCATGAGGTAAGTAAACAATTTCCAGAAAATGATAATCCCTATAAAATTCATGCTACTTCAAATTACATGAAATTTCAAGCACGGGATTTCATCACAGTTCCAAGTAAGCAATTGCAAGCTTGTAGTACTGAATTAGTCAAAATGTTGAAACATGTTGGACCAAATGCATATGCTGTTGATTTTCAAACTGATTATAAAAATGACTCCATCTTTAATATTGAGAATTTGGATATTTATAAAGGCCCAACAGTTTATTAACAATCCCATGATTTTGTCCAAATCCCTATACCAGCATGTAAATAAAATATTGATGCTATTTTAGATGAACAAATTATTTCTACTAGGGATGGAGAAATTCAATGGCACCTAGTTCGCTGGAAGGGACTACCAATATTGGATTGCACTTGGATCACAAGTGATGAACTGCAGCAACTTGATCTGGATTTATTAGAGTACTACTCAGAGTTATACTTGATGGGGCTGAGTCTTCCCCACCCCGCATACCTTATTAGATTGGATTTCTTATGTAGTTGGATTAGTTTAGGATTCCAATTTATTTTGAGTTCACATAAGGATTAGACGATTAGATAAGGATTGGCCTTTAGATTACTATCAGTTTAGAGTTTTATGGTTTATGAACTTTTATTCTTGCAAGCTCTATATAATGGCTTCAAGTGGTTTATGTTTTATTAGACCTTTTTTTTTATTATTATTATTTTTATAGGTAATAAAATTTTTATTGATAGCAAAAGTGCAAAGTGTTTACGATTGTAAACTCACAGCAAAGAAAATAATACCAAAAAAAAAAAAAAAAATCAAATAGAAACTCTAACAGAAATAAGGAAAAAAGACAAGGAAATACAATGTGTAAGACCCAAAATCCAAGACCGCTCAAACAAGGTCCTAGCTAGCAAATTCTTCAATAGATAAATAGGTCTGTCAGTGTTCTCAAAAGTTCAAGCATTGCGTTCCTTCCCTACTCACCACATAAGACATGCTAGTACTATATTCCAAACATTTGAAGAATAATTCCCCAATGAATTCCTCCAAGCGAAAAGAAGAGAGACAACTGTGTTTGCAATTCGGCATCACCCACTGAACCCCAAACAAAAGAAGAACCTCACTTCAGAAAGCATGAGCAAAACTACAATGGAGTAAAAGGTAATCCACAGTTTCCTCATCACACCAACATAGGCAACATCAATTAACAAGAGGCAAGTTCTTTTTAACAAGGTTATCTATTGTAAGAATCCCACCCCTAGCAGCAATCCATAAAAAGAAAGACAACCTTTTAGGTATCTTAACACACCAAATGCTTTGCCAAGGAAAAGAAACAGTAGTTGCTTTCAATAAAGAATTATAAAAGGAGTGCATATAAAAAAAATACCATAAACGATTCAACTGCCAAATCATAACATCATCACCCACCCCCGTTGGAATTCTGGCAGAAACATACTCAAAGAAAGAGTGAAATCTCCCCATTTCCTAGTCATTAAACTCATGATGGAAAAGTAAGTTCCAACTTCTACCTCCCCCATCTGGTGCATATAAAATTAGATCAGAAATCAGAGCATCTTGAACCACAACACAGGCAAAAAATTCCTGATATAACTCCTCCAAAGAAATAGGACCGCTCCAAGAGTCGTGCTAGAATTGAATGCGAATACCCTCTCCCGCTGCATACACCACATGACTACACCTTTACTAATGTTCATCCACAACCCACAGCCATGTGTCCCTCTAACAGCTCTATTGATTAATGAAATTCAGATGGGAGATTTTTCAATTCATTGGGTGCTGATTCCTAACAACTTAGGTGTCGATGGCTAAATTTTCTTGCTTGGTGCCAATTCCAAGCAACCCCTAGGCGCTGATTCTTAGGGTTTATCTTTTAGTTTTCTTGTTCTTTTATTTTCTCTTAATTGTCCTGCATCACTTAATTTTCATGACTCTAAAAGATTCCAGAAGGTAGTACAGATGACATAAACAGAGGTAGGAAAATAACAATTGTAATCTAGGTATGCCATGCTTAATTTATTCAGTTCAATCAGTATGATGTGCCACTGAAGTATTGGCATATATTAAAATCAGTATCTTTCAAGAGTACAGCATCCAAAAAGTCAAAAACTTCTTTCATAGATGACTTACATAGATTCTAGAATTGATTATTATAATTCTTTGGAGCAATGACAAAATAGCAACAAACAATTAGTCCATAACCATTACATAAAAATAGTTTTCTGTAAAACGAAAAGGAGTAAATGGGAAAATATTCTATTTCAAGAAAACTGATCTTGAAAGTGGTTAAAAAATCTTATTATAGAGAAGAACCAAATATTCTGAATGGCTAAATGAGAAATGAGGTAGGATACAATAACGAATATACAATAGACACTTGACATGTGCACTGTGAAGTTATCAGCAAAACATTTAGACATTGAAAATCACTTGTTCAGATTCTTAGATTACCTGTATACTATAACCACTAATGAAGTTGGTAAGAAGTCAAACCTTATATGCTGTATTAGTTCATTAAGAGAATCCGGCAAAGCATATAGATATTTGCAAGATCAATCACCATGTGAGCCAATTGGGGAGATAAAATCTCTAATAATGCACTGATGATGCTATAAAACTGTGAAACTAAATGCATGTATATATCTCATTTCGAAGCACAACATTGGAGTGATGGACCTACAAACCTTTCGGAAATCATCGTCCGTCAGATTTTCAAGAACCTTAGACCCAGACGAAAAGAACCCTCGTCCTAGAGGACTGTATGCCACAATCCCAATCCCTAGTTCCCTGAACAATTAGGAGAGTAAATTTAAATTTTGAACCATAATTATTATATACCTTAAAATGCAATTGTAATTGACACCTCACCTGCAAGTAGGAATTATTTCTTCCTCCACATCTCTAGACCACAAAGACCACTCTAGCTGCACAGCAGTTATGGGATGAATCGCATGTGCCCTTCTGATTGTAGAAGCAGAGGCCTCAGATAGACCTATATACTTCACTTTACCCTCTTCAACTAGTTTCTTGAGTTCTCCAATCTTACAATACAAAGGAGATTAGAATTAGAGGATGCTCAACAGCAAGATTTTAAAAGATGCATAATGGACATATTAAGAGAAAATAGAATTAGAGGATGCTCAACAGCAAGATTTTAAAAGATGCATAATGGGACACATTAAGAGAAAATAGTGGCAACAAATGTAACAACTAGGCTAGGTAACAAAGAGATAACTGCAAGATAATCACTGTAACAATAGTATATTGATATGTAATTAGACTACTTAGAATATGATAAATGCCAAATTATAATGCTTGCTAATCATTATCTGATAGTCATGATAGGATAGGTTCATGGTTACATGTTCTTAGGCAAATGGTAGTTTCCTTTATTCAAAGATCTCAGAAATAATTACTAAATAATTTAACAATGACGATCACTTACAGTGAAGCATGAAGCTAAATTTAATTATGCATATTGATAGTCATCATATGTCGAAATATGGCGCCTTCACAACAATGCTCATTAATCCTTCAAAAGGGACACAAGTAAAACATGGTGCCTTTGACTCTCTCTCTCCCCAAAAGGAAATGTGGATTCACTAAAAATATATATTAAATATAAAAATGAATTCAGAATATTGATTTCTTGAATTTGCCTAGGATGCAGTCCAAAATATTAGGGATGTGGAGATACAAATAAGAATGGGGGGATGGGGTGAAGTTGTATGAAATACATTATATAGAAAAGTGAAAATGAGTTCATCAAAACAAAAGCGATAGTTGATTCCTGCATTAATTCAATATTCAGTTCAATCAATAAAAAAAAAAAAAAAAATCATTAGTTTGATTCCCTCACTCAGTTGAATTGATTGAAGTAGAATAAAGGAGAAAATGAGGAGTTCCTAATTTGGTTTGCTTTTGTTGTCATTCATACACATGATCTTCTTCCAATACTCTAAACTATAATGGAAATGTGAAAGAAGGTTTCAGTTCTTCCAATATGAATGAGCAAAAGAGGCAAGTGAGAACAAACTTCTACATTTTTGGCACCACAAGTATGGAAAGGAGAAGGAAGTCTACACAATGTTCATGTTTAAAAAATATGAAAGTAAAAAGGCTTATAATAGTGTTCCTGAGAGAGGAAACTACAAAAAGGAGGGTGTAACAAAGTGTGGCTAAATATCCTGCACTCTTTTTTCTGAATGACATTCTTAAAATCTTGGATCTTCAGTCAAATCTTAATATGGCATTTCACTGAGACAGGATATGAGTCCAACGGGGACTTTTAAAATCAGAAGACAAAATCAGCTCGACTCTAAATGGAATCCAAACAGATTCTGCTCATGTTGTTCAAATACTTATCAGGAAATAGACAATGAAAAAAATAAAAGATAATTGGCTAAATTTCTGTAAAAGGGGATTTCTCTACTGCTAACATTTCTTGTTCTATTTCTGAATTGAATGCATACACTCTATTTCCACCAGCTATTGTTTGGAAAAATCCATTTGAACAAAAATTTACTAAGCAAAAGAGTTGGATTAACACTTAAAATTGAAGAAATACATGCTAACAAAGATCATGAGTTGAAACCAAGAAGAGAACATAAACAGGATAAAATAAGGAGATCGATTGTGACATGCCATGACATTGCAATTAATAAGCCAACCCTGTCGCCATAGACATTTGCCTCAACTTAGGCTTTACTACATTACTTTATCTAAAAATGGAGTGACCCTTGTAAGCTAGAAAGAACTTTGAAAGAAACAAAGAATAGTCCCTCCCCTATTTTTATTTTTATAGAAATACAATGGTCTTTATTGTGTGGAAGTTAGTTACAAAATACATTAAGATAAGGTTGTGAGCAGTGGGGGCTCTAGGAATATTTTCCAGGGTGGTTATTAAGAAACTTAAATTACAAAAAATTTAATTAGAAGAGAACTTCATATATTGACAAAAAAAAAAAAAAAAAAAAAAAAACACACTCACACAAATACATAAAGTCTTACAATTTCTTTTTACAATTTTTTTTTTAAAATTTTGAAATGTTTGCATGATAATTTCATTACCAATGTTGCAAGTTACATCTTTATCAAACTTTTAGTTAGATAGAAATTTTTTCTTGGAATTTTTCTTTTTGTTTGTATGGACCTAATATACTGTTAAGGGGACTAAAGTTTAGGGACAAAATTTGGCTACAAACTTAATTATACCCTAAGGCTAAAACTCTCATTAAATAAATTAACATGGTCAATTTTGAAAATCTAATTGTTGAATTGCATGTTCTTTAATATTTATATTCTTAAAACACATGTCAAATTTCATGTCAATTGTATCTTATTTACTTTTGATACATAAATTTATCTTTTATGTATAATTTTAGATTACAAAAACTCGAAATTTAAATATTTGAGTGATGACATATCTATTAATCCTTGATCTTTTTGAAATTTTGCAAATATGAAAGATATAAGAAGAAAATGTATCTATTTGTGAATTTTTCAAAATTCACCTACAATTAAAAAAAAAGAAAAAGTTTTTTACCAAATTTTGTCCAAAATTTAATTATGTTAGGCCTAAAAAAATTTATGGTGGTCACGAATATTTTTTAAGGATTAAAAAATCATAAATTTTTAAAATTTATATATAAAAAAAAATGATACGTCCACGACATTTTTACAATAAATCCTAAGTGACATATTGATATTGGTTGTTATTGTTGAAGCAAAAAAGTAATCTTAATGATAATTTTAAATTTGAATCAATAACAACTAACTACCTATGATTTATTGTAAATATATTATATAAATTTTATAGACATAATATCTCTCTAAAAAAAAGTTCAAGTCTAAGTAATCCTGTGACCATCCAGAACTAAACGTAGAGCCGCCAGTGGTTGTGAGAGTTAAAAAATGTATATTCCAGGTCCAGCCATCACGTATATATGCAAAGAATAATTTTTGATATAATGAAAGGACAAATGGTGATGTTACTAACTTACTTTATATATATGCGGAATTGTCGATAGAAATTAATTTCAGGGGACATTGAAAAGAAAAGAGCACAAGACTACTACTTAGAGAGTAAGACCTGATATCTGAATCAGATATGAATTAACTAACCGTGACTTCAATGGGAACGCGGGTGTCAACACGATGCTGATAATAGAGATCAATACAATGAATATTGAGGCGCTTCAAACTGGCCCCACAAGCTGCTCTCACATACCCTGGATCGCCACGGATTTCCCTCTTCCCATCCGCAAAGCTATTACCAAACTTTGTTGCCAATTCCACCTTCTCTCTTACTCCTCCCTTCAAAGCCTGTACCAACCACCCACGCAAAATTAATGGAAAATAAGCTAGGAAAGTAGTAGGAACACGTACAATATTTTAAATTAGTACCTTTCCAAGGAGGATTTCATTGGTGAAGGGGCCATAGATGTCGGAGGTGTCGAGTAAAGTGACACCAGTGTGGATGACATGATGGATGAGAGAGATCATGTCTTCATCAGGTTTTGGAGGACCGTAGAAGGCGGACATTCCCATGCACCCTAAGCCTTGTGCAGACACCTCCAGTCCCTGTGAACCCAGCTTTATTCTATCTACTCTTCCACCCATTATTAATTCTTTGCTTCTTCTTCTTTTTTCCTTCAACAATCAACTTCTTCTGCTGCTGCTGCTACTACTTTTTTTTTTTGATAATGCTGCTACTACTACTTGTTGCTGCCTTTTATAGCCAAGAAGATAGAAATATAAACCTACAAATACGAACTGTGCTCTTTCGCCATTATGAAAATGCTGGCGTAAGGACATACGTTTTCTTTGGGCAACTATTCCCCCACTTCCACCCGGATCCGGATCCTCTCCATTTCCTTTGAAATGGAGAGGCCTCCAGTACACGGTCAGGATTTTTCTGAAAATGATCCACGCTCAAAAACTGGACACGTCATAAACTTAACCCAAACACCATGAACTTAACCCACATAAACTTAACCCAAACCACATGAACTTAACGCAAGGTTAGATCAGCCTATTCCTTTCTCTCACCAACCCATCTGAAATCTCATAGTTCAAACTCTCGTCTCCAACTCTCATCTCCGAGGTTTTCTCTCATCTCCACTCTCAAAGTTGTTTCTCTTCTTTTCCCTCCTAGGCCTTGAGACACAGAGTAACACAGAGATTTTGGAAAGAGAAAAGAGAAGAAAAAAATGAATACCCCTCATGGCACCGATCCAAGCAGGAAGCATTGACGGTACCGTGTTCCGCTCCACCGCTAGCAGCCACCGTGTTCCGCTCCACCAATTCCAGCCATGGTTCCGGTAAAGTTCCTCTATCTCCCTCTTTGATTTTTCCTTCTTTTAATTTTCTCAACAAAAAAAAAAAAAAAGATTTTTTAATTTTTAGTATTGTATTAGGATTTCGTTTTCTTTTGATAAAGAAATTGAATTCCCTGTTGTACTTGGGAAAAAAATAATGTGGAATTTGTGTTATTGGATACAGATTGTTCTTGGTCGAGCTTCATCTTGCAACCACACTACTGCCAGCGGCGGTGCATATAGACGGTGTTTACACCATTGGTGGCCGCTGGTACCCTTCTTTTTCTCTTTATTGTCTCTTCTCTTTTTATTTGCTTTTTAGATATGACCGAAACCCCCATTTTGTTTCTATTTTTATTAGTGACTAGGTTTCCTTTTGCATAAAACAATGGAGGTTTTTGGGTATAGCCAAATGTGCTGTGATTGAAGGGAAAGTGGCCTGCTTCTAGTTGTTGTGTGTTGTTGTCTTTGACATCAGTAAAGTAATTGTGTTGCTTGGTCTATGCTAAAAAAATCATTATGAAATTTCTCTTTTTGTCCTAATTTTTCTTAGGTACCAGGTTATTTTCCTAAATTGCAGATGAGTATTTTGCGTGTTGTAGTTCATTTTAAAGGTATAAACTGTGGCTCTTGATAGGCTAACTTGAGGGGAAAATTTTTGCTTGCTTGAATTGTTACCAATCATACTTAACAAGTTTAGCCCAAATTTTAAGTAGTCAATTTAGATTTTTATATGTTAAGGCCTCCCTCAAATATTCTGGGTTTTTGGTTCAAAAGAATGTTTGAAAATTTGGTGATGTGTTTTTTCTTTTAATAAATCTTCAAATATTTCTAGATGAACTTTAATTCTTGGGCATTTCAATGCTATACAGATATGTTACTGATTTATGAACTCTAATTCTAATTGGGCATTTCTAAGTTATACAAATGTGGTACTGATCTATACAATAAAGCAGAAATTGCATTTAAATTTAGGCACAATTGAGCTTATGAACAAGAGTTTGTTTTATGAATTTTCCCCATTTATTGTGGCCAAAGCTTAGATGGATTAATAGCTATATGTCTCTTGTTTTCTTGTTAACAGGATAAAATGTTTTGAAGCATTCCATGATCTAAGACACATTCAGAAAAGAGCATAGCAGCTAAGACACATTACATGACAGTGCTACATAAAGAAAAGGTTGACATAAAAATTGCTAAGAATATGAAGTGTTGGTACTCTGCCAGGAAAATAGTAGCTCTATCAAAGATGGCCTTCGGTTGTAACTTGTAACTGAATTTTTTCGAAGTAGAATGTGATGTCTGAAGAAAGAAGTGCACTGCTGAAAGGGAGAAGATTATGTGGAAGACTTGGCATTGTGGATAGCTATTGCCGTGGGTGGATAGCTATTGCATTTGAAATTCATATTTGGATTACTAAGGAGTTGCTGTTGCATTCATATTTGAATTATGTTATTTAGATAAAGTTATACCTGATTTGGTACTTGTATTTGAGTTTCTAAGAAGTTGAGTCTCTTTTGGATTATCTGTTAGTATTTTGAATATTCATAGGAGTATCTATTGTTATTTGTTTGTTATTTGGATTCCTAAGGCTTGTATTTAACGTAGAATGCAATTAATAAAGCAGCAGGGAATTATTATTCCAATTTCCCTCTCTATTCTCTTATTCAGGAGACCGGTCATCTTGAATACGACCAAATAACTATCCATTCAGTTAGAAATTAAACCCAGTCATAACATAGAACCTGTTACAAGCACTTCATGATGTATTGAAGCCATATCTTGTTGTCAATAGGCTAATTATTTTCAGTATAACTGAAACATTAAATGTATTTTCTATTTTGATACTAGGTAGTTTCATTATTCATTTACAAAAACTTATAAAAGGATTTAGAATACAAACCGAGAAAAATGTAACAAAATATAGTTACATTGGTTTGAGTGTGTAATACAATGTACTTGATTGTGCACCTTTTTATTTCTAATTTCTTGTAATGCTTCAAATTGAACAATTTTGATGTTGCCTATATGGTCATGAATTGATGCACGAGTTTGATCCAATAATGAATAAAGTTAATAATGAACAAAACTTTATTGAAATGTACACTTTGATTACAAGACTATTAGAACAAGAGCCCTAATTAAAAACACAGTCATGGGAAATGATTTATTTCACTCAAAAAGAACCTAGAATTTGCATTCACAAATTCTGTAAGGATGCAAGTTGAAGCTCAAGTGTAATAAATAAGATTATACCCAAGCAAAATACTTCCATTCAAAACAATTTTTGAATTATACAAGTGGCTGAAGTTTAGGTATCCAAAAAAAAAAATATATATATATATATATTGTACAATACTTCTTCTTAATGGTAGAACTTATACAAGTGGTGAGAACATGTATTCTTCACTAACATAAAACAATCTCCTATCAAAAAAAAAAAAAAAAAAAAACATAAAACAATAGCACTAATCCCTCCAGCAGATGCCATTTCTCGCTCTTGGTGATCAAACAAAGAATAGCATTCCTTTTTTTTTTTTGACATCAAGAATAGCATTCCTTTAATCATGCCAATCAACCTGACAAAAGAACAAAGCATGATTTCAATGATAAACATAAATCAAAATTTCCAATTAACAGCAGGCACAAGTGAAGCCATAAAATCACTATCACTATTTACTACTAAATATGTAAGTTGTTGAGGGTTTAGCTTGGGAATTTCCATCTTAAGAACTCAGCTAAGGGACCAACATTAAAAGTGAAATACAAAGCAGATCATATAGTCTAAATGTTCATGAGATACATTTAATTCCTTTGTAATCAATTTGATATTCTTTTTTTATAGTGATAGTTATGTGTTTTGAAACTTAATAGCTATGTGCTTGGTAGTGGTTCTACTCACTTCATTCATTCTTCTCCAGTCAACTATGTATGTATGCACCTGTTAAGGATACTACTCAAGCAAAGGCACGACAATATGACATCGAAATTGCTAGAACTATTTCAAGAAGATGTTAGTACTATTTGTAGCATACTTATGAACTTCCTTATCTCATGCTGTGGAAAACAGAAACTCATTGCATAGAATTCTAACTTCAAAGAGATGAATTTTCCTCCAGCAGCATCAAGAGAACTCACTTAGCTACTGTCTATCTTGAGTAGAGTACTTTGTATATTCACCTAAATATTCTCTAGATTGAGGCATTGTAAAGCCTTGACAAATACAGGTCTCACTGCCCTTTCTTTAGTTTTGAATATTGATTAGAAGCTGTCTGATAAATTTATGTTCATGTGATGGAGTCCTCTGACTCTAAATACATGATTTCCTATCTATTGTCTAGGAAAGAGCATAAGTATAGAAGTATTATTAAACCTAATTAAATTTCAATGTGTTGGATGCTACCATTTTTAATTCTCACTTTTCTCCGATGTATGGGAGAAAACTTGTACAATTTGTTAATAGGTGGAAGGGCACAATCACCTCTGTGACAGCTGTAATGTATATCATAAATATCTCTTGAATACAAACCAAGAACACAATATCTGTACAATGAAATCACAAAAAGAGTGAAATATCTAATTCTCTAATAGGAGATATCAAAAAGAGTGAAATATCAGTCTCAGGCTTGTAGTTTAGGACAAACACTGGAGCTGGGATTTGATGGAGCCTGCAAATGTTGCTATAGTTAGGAAACAGAAAAATGTTAAGTGTCCGTGGACCACATAAACATTCTTTTGAACCAAAAACTCAGAATATTTGAGGGAGGCCTTAACATATTTGGGCTAAACTTGTTAAGTATGATTGGTAACAATTCAAGCAAGCAAAAATTTTCCCCTCAAGTTAGCCTATCAAGAGCCACAGTTTATACCTTTAAAATGAACTACAACACGCAAAATACTCATCTGCAATTTAGGAAAATAACCTGGTACCTAAGAAAAATTAGGACAAAAAGAGAAATTTCATAATGATTTTTTTAGCATAGACCAAGCAACACAATTACTTTACTGATGTCAAAGACAACAACACACAACAACTAGAAGCAGGCCACTTTCCCTTCAATCACAGCACATTTGGCTATACCCAAAAACCTCCATTGTTTTATGCAAAAGGAAACCTAGTCACTAATAAAAATAGAAACAAAATGGGGGTTTCGGTCATATCTAAAAAGCAAATAAAAAGAGAAGAGACAATAAAGAGAAAAAGAAGGGTACCAGCGGCCACCAATGGTGTAAACACCGTCTATATGCACCGCCGCTGGCAGTAGTGTGGTTGCAAGATGAAGCTCGACCAAGAACAATCTGTATCCAATAACACAAATTCCACATTATTTTTTTCCCAAGTACAACAGGGAATTCAATTTCTTTATCAAAAGAAAACGAAATCCTAATACAATACTAAAAATTAAAAAATCTTTTTTTTTTTTTTTGTTGAGAAAATTAAAAGAAGGAAAAATCAAAGAGGGAGATAGAGGAACTTTACCGGAACCATGGCTGGAATTGGTGGAGCGGAACACGGTGGCTGCTAGCGGTGGAGCGGAACACGGTACCGTCAATGCTTCCTGCTTGGATCGGTGCCATGAGGGGTATTCATTTTTTTCTTCTCTTTTCTCTTTCCAAAATCTCTGTGTTACTCTGTGTCTCAAGGCCTAGGAGGGAAAAGAAGAGAAACAACTTTGAGAGTGGAGATGAGAGAAAACCTCGGAGATGAGAGTTGGAGACGAGAGTTTGAACTATGAGATTTCAGATGGGTTGGTGAGAGAAAGGAATAGGCTGATCTAACCTTGCGTTAAGTTCATGTGGTTTGGGTTAAGTTTATGTGGGTTAAGTTCATGGTGTTTGGGTTAAGTTTATGACGTGTCCAGTTTTTGAGCGTGGATCATTTTCAGAAAAATCCTGACCGTGTACTGGAGGCCTCTCCATTTCAAAGGAAATGGAGAGGATCCGGATCCCTTCCACCCCCACTCAGTTGCTCCATCCGGGTATTTTTTATTATTATTTAGTGGACATACGTTTTCTTTGGAGAGATTGAGTTTTAAAGTTGAAATAATAATAAAAAATTTCATCCACTAAATATAAAAAATTGAATAAAAGTAAAAAGAGTCATGAGAAAATTGGAGTGAATTGCACGGAGCAATTGCTAAATGTTATTGCACAGGATCCTAATCTCTATTAAATGATGGTCTCATTTTTTTTCTTTTTTTTTTAAGGTCTGTTTAGTTGGATGGATGAAAAAATGAGAGGATAGAAGATGGAAAGAGAGAATAGAAAGTGAAAGGACAGAAAAGTTTTTAGTTTTTCTTGATGTTTGGTTTGAGAATAGAAAAATTGAAGAATAGAAAATATAGTTGGTAGAAATTTACTTTCATACCCATAAAAAATAACAAATAGGAAAAAAAATACAAATGGACAAAAAATAAAATAAAAGCGCCGAAAGTGTACAGAGAACGACAAAAAGAAAAAGCTAAAGAGCGAAATTATAAAAAAAAAAAAAAAAAAGAAAGGAAAACGACCAAAAAAAAAAAAAACTAAAGGAGATTAAGAAAAGGAAAAGGAGAAAAAAAAACTAAAGAAGGAAATTTATAAAATAACAAAAAGAAACAGCTGACACGTATATAAAAGACAAAACGGAGAAGAAAGCAAGAAAAAAAAAATACTATGAACAGTACTTGGCACCTTAGCACAGGGGAGTTTTTTGTTCAAACATTTTCTTACTATTTTGAAGAGAAAACTTTTTGGTAAATCAAAAAAAAAAACACCCAGATCTTATTATTTATTTTCATTTCTTCATACTCAACTAAACACACTCTAAAAAAGTTTTCCTTCTTATTTCCTCTTAAAATTTTTTTATCTACTATATTTCACCTCCAAACAAACACACCTTAAGATAACTACAAAGATGGACTTCTTGTTGAGGTGAAAACGGCTTATTAAATTAGACATGAATATACATTTCTAAAAGAAAAAAGAAAAAGAAATTAGTCAAGAGTATCATTCCTATGATTTTTTTATTTATTTATAAATTTTCAATTTATAGCGGCTACTTCTAAATAATTAATTACTTCGAAAATATGATTTGATCTCCTTGTTTTCTGTTGAAATAAATTTTTCAATAAAGCCTATTAGGTGATATTAATTGAAAATTGACATTGATGGCATAACCGCATAAGCATTTTTTGATAAGCATAACTGCATAGGCATATATGCACTGGCTAACAGCAAAAGTAAAACAATAAGCAAGATACTCTCAACCAAAAAAAACAAAACAAAACAATAAGTAGGATACAAAAATAATCGAGAAGCCCAAAATCTTTCGAGTTAAATTTATTTTAAAAAAATAACTACTCAAATATATGCACTTTCTTATATTTACCAAAAAAATTTCATTTTAATATTTTTCCTTGTATTGTCGATTGAAATAATGGAATTGTTCCAATTGGATAACTTGACAGCCTTTCTTTTCTTTATTGGGCTTTTGACTGGAGTTGTGATGTGTTTTAGTGTTAGAATTCATTTTCCTTTCCCTTGTATGTGTGTTTGTTTCTCAAAAAAAAAAAAAAAAAAGTAACACCTAAAAAAAAAGGACTTTAATTCTTTTTTAATGCTAAAGTAGGCAATCCACTAAAATGATGCAATTGCTCACTAAAGTTTACCTTAGTTTCCAATTTGGCGTCAAAATGGCCAAATACCATTTTTGGACAAAATATTTAGCAATCTACCACGGTTTGAGTAATATTTAACAATATACCACTATTTTGAAACTTGAGTTCATGAAACTTGAGTTCTACATAGAACTTTTTTTTTTTTTTTATTTTTTTTTTTGAGAAACTTTCTACATAGAACTTTAGTTTATGAAAATTGAGTTCCAAAAAAATGTGACATGGTAGCAGAGGCTAATATGGTATTTTATAATTTAAAAGTCCACATGGAACTCGAGTTTATGAAACTCGAGTTGCTTGTAATATAAAGGGGAAATTACACTAAACCCACCTATGATTTGACCCAAAGTTACTTTACCTACCTGTGGTTTGAAAAATGTCACTTTATTCACTTGAGATAAGGTCCGTTAGTCTCCTGTTACCCACTTCTATTAAAAATAGGGGTAAATTTTTATTTTTGCTATCCTTTCATATATCTCTCTCCTCCCAAAACATAAAAAAAACAAAAAAAAAAATAAAGAGAAAAAAAGATCTAAAAGTTATGTTTTATAAAATTTAAAAACAAACATAATATTGTTCTTGTAGTTGGGTCAATTGCTTCTATGGTTGAGTTTTTGTAGTTGGGTCGATTACTTCTATAGCCACCACCAACATTTTTTTTTTAATTTTATTTATTTTACAGTTTTCTGGTAATTGTTCATTTCCTAACTCTATAATTTATAATTTCCTATGATTGTACATGAGGAGGGCACATCTAACATTGTCAGTTCTTAAGAAAGTTTGGGTTTTGTGGATTTGATCTAAACTTTGATAGAGTATGAGACATGAATAATTATTTTTTTGAACATTTCATGAAAGGCCAAAGAGTCGGGCCATACATGGCTCTAGGTGCGAAACAACCGAACAATATGCAGGTTTTCAATTTTCGACACAGTTGTTCTTGGTGCATGAAAATCTTTAGTTTTAAAATATCAAGAAGGAAAGGCAATTGTACAAGTTATCTATATATTACTAAAAGCTGAAGCGTAGCGTTTAATGCTGCTGCTCTTACGTTGCACCACATCAGCTGCAAGTTATTCTTTTTTTTCTTTTCTTTTTAAAAATATAATTTGTCCTACAATTTTAAAATGGTTTTTACAATTTTTAGCCCTATAAATACAGCCTACTACTTATTTATTTACTTCTACTATCACTCTATAATAAATCCAGCCCACTACTTATTTATTTACTTCCACTATCACCCTATAATAAATCTGTTTAATTAATCCAGCCCACCTCTTATTTATTTAGTTCCACTATCAAGCCTAACCCAAAGCCTTTTCAGTTCAGCTTTAGGGTTTTGTGTGAGCCTTTTCAACTTAAAGGAAGAGGAAAAAAAAAAAAAAAAACAAAACAAAAAAACAAAATGTTGAAGCATTTCAAGCTTTAGGGTTTTTTTTTTTTTTCCTTTTTTTTTTCTTTCCAATTTTCTTATAATTGTTTTTAACATTTATTTTTTTAATATTTACACTTCTCCAACCTTTCTCTCTCTCTTACCATTTCATCTCCTCACTACTTCTTCAATCTTTCTCCCTCCCTTACCTTTTCATCTCTCCACTACCCTCTACATTAATATCATTCTTCCTCTTTCCCTTCATCTTCCTTTATTTTTATCTCTTCTTTTTTACACCCTCTTACTATAAATTTGTCACTATCTCTTCTATTCTATGCATAGTTTTCACTCACAAAAAAAAAAAAGAAAAAAAGAAAGAAAGAAAGGTTCCCTCTCTCTCTCTCTCTCTCTCTCTCTCTCTATATAATTTTTTTGGTGGATTTTTATTTTTTATTTTTCTTGCATCTCTACTTTAGGTTGATAATTTTTTATATTCTTTAAAACTCTATTTTGGGTTAATGCGATTTAAATTTTTTTTTTTAAAATTGTGATTTAGTTTTGTTTTTTAAATTGTTGTTGTTGTTTTTTATTATTTTTTATTCTCTTTGATTATTAAATGTTATCCTATTGCATTCTAAAGAATTAAATATAGCATATAAAAATATAATATTATTCTATTACATAGCATGATTTGGATAATTTGATATTTATTTTGTTACATAGCATGGTTTTTTATAGTGCTCAATTTAGATGTTAAACTATGAGACTTTACTAATTTTTGTTTATTTTCTAATCCTTTGTGGTGGACAAAGTACTCTTAATAGTTGTATTAGAAGTACTCTATAATGCCATTTATTTAAAGAAAAGTAAAGGTTAGCCAAACAATAATAATCGGGTAGGTGACAAATTTTAACTTTTGCAATTTTTTTTTATTATTATTATTTTATAACAGTGCATGTATAGAAATTTAATTCTTAGATTTTGCTAATAATTGTTTATTTGATAATATGTTTTGGGCGGCAGAAATTAAAATTTCTACAAAGAAAATAACCTTAATAGATTATCAAAAACAAAATTTTATCCTAATATTGGTTCAATTAATCATTGTTAAGTTTTATTAATTTTTTTTAGTTTAAGTTTTTTTGGTGTTTTGAATTGTTCCTATATTACATTTATGATTGTTCCTATAATAAATAAAAATATAATTACGAAATACATTACTCATTATTAGATTAGTTTAAATTGTAAAAAAAAAAAATTAATAAAACCACCATAAAATAATTATCTTGCGCAACGTGGAGGTTCGCAGCTAGTTATATTTAAAATCAAACCTCCATGTATCAGCATTCACATTAGTTCCATTCACATGAAATTTTCTATATGGCTTGAAGAATTGCTTTCCAAATTTCACTATCGTAAAGCATCCACAGCAATTAACAACGTGATGCATTAAGTTGTCAAGGGTGGAGTACTAATTGCAAGGCAATATATTGTTCTATTTTGGATGAGACAGCTAGGAAATAATACAGGTACATAGAATGACTCGCTATAAAATAAGAAGGTACTTAGGATGGTAATATGTTAATTAACCATACCTCATGGTTGTTCGCTTCTGATGTTAGAATACTTTTTTTTAAGAAGACAATATTAGTATACTTGAATCTTTTGTGTAGGCATTATTTGTCAAATACAATTGGTATACAACTATTATATGTCAATTACATAGAGCAACGACCAAGCCTTAGTTCCAATTGTTTTTGAAATCGACAATAGATATTCTACAATCAGAATCGGCCACCTATAAAACAAAATAATTAAATAAATAAAGGATAGATACTAGCTATTTTCAAAATCTTTAAGGGAAAAAGTTTTTTATTTTTTTGGTTGATAATTTGATAATTGGGGGCAGGAGGATTTGAACCTGGATGTTTTCATTCAAAACACCAAGATGTGCCTATTAGTTGAGTTACAAGGCTTTTGATGGCAGGTTGAATCCGTGATACGGGAGACATGGGAGGGGTTAGGTGCCATCGGACTAGAAGCCCATTGGCACAAATAATGAATTGTAAAAGCCTACAACTCATCATGATTATCAACCAGTTTTAAGCCCCAGCTCATATCTTCACAATGTCTCACATGGGGAACAAGTGCACCATTATCAATTCCTTTCTTTGTCTTGCAATCATACAATGGGGGAGCATGAAAACAAGGCTCCATTGACATGGCCTGACGACAAGGTGGATTAGGGGTCGTTTGATTATCAGACTTGTAGAGAATCCATGGCTTCAAACCTCCAAGACCTTGAGCTACATAACCAAATGTTGACCATGCACTTGTAACCGAGACATCAGTTAAGCTAAGGAGATACATTTCTGCCCATGCCTTGCTGTTGTGCAACCTGTTCTCTGTATGTTGAAATTGTTCTTGGCTTGGTTGGAAAACCTCAACCACGTCTCCATTCACTGTTGGGTGTTCCCAGTACATGTTTCTTACATTCTCAAAGTACCTAGAACTCAAAGATGTTATAAGGATGGCTTTCAAGTTTGCCTTTTCTGATTGGGTAACAATAGTTCTCTTCCAATCTACTTGTGGCAACACTTTATACTTTAGTGTACAAGCTAAAACTTGATCCATCACATATTGGAAAGGACCAGGTCCTGTATCAAAATTTCTTATTTGAATTCCAATCCTCTCATCTGCTTTAGCTAAGTAGGCTTGATAGTACCTTGTTATTAGTCCCCATACATGATTTGAGGGGTGGAAAAGATAGCGGCCTAAGTGGTGGAAAACAATATCTTTATGTGGGAATAATTTGCTTAGTTCTTGCTCAAAAGAGGGCATCAAGAAGAGAGATGGGACAAAGTATAGATCTGATTTCATTATCAACCAAGGAACTCTACTGAGAAGAGTTTGATCTTGATCACATAAAAAGTGCTTATCTTGATCATCATAATCATGTGCTAGATGGAGATACAAATATGATGGTAGTGATACTGTTGAAGTATTTGAGATGTTCTTCTTCAACATGTTCCCATAAGAATGAGGAAAATACTGACTAAGGATTTTAAATGTCTCTTTGAGGGGGAAGTCAACAGGCAAAACCCATGATTTTTCTGGAAATGGCTCACAGAAAAGATCAGTCATATCCTTCCCTTGGTCAACAAGCAATACTCTATTTGTGAGGAGGGCATAAAGAAATGCAGATGTCAGGGTTAAAACCCTGTTGCCCAAGCCACTATAAGATATCCACACAACATACTTACACTTTGTAGAACTAGCATTAAGGTGAGACTTGAGAAGTTTTTGTGTTCTATTGTATGATTTGGTATAAGGTCCGCATAGTTTATGGAGATCTTCATAACTCCGTAGTCTTGAAAGGAGATAAGAAGACGGTTTGTAAAGCCAATACCTTCCAACATAAGCTTTGAGTTATCTTCACTATTGTCAACTCACAAATGTCTTAAGTATTCTAATTTAAGTATTTTGAAACCCTAGGAAAATTGCAATTTTGCAGCTCATGCAATTGCTAAGTTTGCTTTAAACTCCTGTCAGTCTTTTTGTTTCAATAAAGGTAACCTCCCACCTCATATCAGGTCTGTTTCTAAGGTGGAGTACCTTGCTTGTAATTCCTTTTAGTCTAATGACATTGAAGATTAGCAAAAAAGTATTTTGAAACCTAAGGACATCCAGTATGGAAATGGTATTGAGTATCTAAAATCTTGCAGCTTTGGGAGCTTACTAACAGTGTTATACAATATTATGCTCATGCTAAGTGCTAGTATATGGAACTACAGTTAAATTTGTATAAAGACTTGACTGTAATTATAGTGATATGAGTACTAAGAAACATAGATAGCTCAAATTGGAGGTCCAAATTCAAACTTCCAACTTTCCTAATAAACTATACAAAAAAGTAAGTACTTGAAGAAAAATTGAGCTGCTTAAGTTATACAAATGCACAAATGAGTTATTTTCATAATTATCTATATCTAGCAACAAGATAAAACTTCAAAATTAGTATAGATTATGTCATAAACCTAGGACCATTCTGCATTTTCAAATTATGACCCAAGTAAAATACTTTCTTATGATTTAATTTACATAGGATTTATATCAAATTACAGACATGTCATTATCAGTACAACAACATTCTAAGATAATCTAAAAAAAATATAATCATGAAGGGAGATCACATCAAAAATATAAATAAAACAAAAACCAACTCTATTGCTTATGTTAATGGTTCCTGACTAGTGGATTTATGGACCTTCCTAACCTAAAAGATTGTACTAGTCTAAATTGCAGAATTTGCATCCCAAATATGCAAAAATATTTACTTTTCAGAAGCTATACTATATGTGCCCAGATTTTTCTCAGGTCTATTAGTTACTCTTTGAATTTTCAGGGGGGAAAATTCTTTGCACAACTTTAAAATTAACATAATTAAAACAGAAGTGCTTTTTGGCTTTTCCCTATAGAACATAACTCAGTACCTATTGTGATTATGCATACTTTTCTTCAGTGACATTGATAAGTGAAAATGTAAAGTTTAAAAGAGTATGGGAAAAATTATGGTTTCAAATTATGACCCAACTAAAATCCTGTCTTATGGTTCAATTTCATATATATCTTGTATACATTCGTTAAGCTATCATTCTCAAAAGCATATATAGCTCTTGTATCAAACAACATAAAAGCACTAACTGTAGTAATTTTCCAGTTCTTTGCCAAATAAACTTCTTTATACCATTTTAGTGATTCATTATTGAAAAAACATAGAATGGGAATGAGCAAATCAATGAGAAATACATAAAGGGTGGCCAATTTTACACAAATTGAACTCACTAAATTCACCAAAGTAAAATCCCTAGTTATGCTAAAAAAACCAATCTTTCCAAAATATGGCCCTTATAATAATTTAAAAAAAAAAATAACGAAAAAAAAAAAAAAAAAAAAAAAAAAAAAAAAAAAAAAAAAAAAAAAAAAA